>NC_064629.1:216157719-216461558 GCF_023864275.1 Schistocerca cancellata | reverse complement strand
TAGAGCCACTCTGTAACAATTATGGACGTGTGGGGTGTCGCATTGTCCTGCTGGAATTGCCCAAGTCCGTCGGAATGCGCAACGGACATGAATGGGTGCAGGTGATCACACACGATGCTTCCGTACGTGTCACCTGTCAGAGTCGTATCTAGACGTATTAGGGGTCCCATACCACTCCAACTGCACACGCCCCACACCATTACAGAGCCTCCAGCAGCTTGAACAGTCCCCTGCTGACATGTAGGGTCCATAGATTCATGAGGTTATCTCCGTACCCATACACGTCCATCCACTCAATACAATTTGAAAAGAGACTCGTCCGACCAGGCAACATGTTTCCAGTCATCAACAGTCCAATGTCGGTGTTGATGGGCCCAGGCGAGGCGTAAAGTTTTGTGTCGTGCAGTCATCAAGGGTACACGAGTGGTCCTTCGGCTCCAAAAGTTCATATCGATGATGTTTCATTGAATGGTTCACACGCTGACACTTGTTGATGGCCCAGCAGCGAAATCTGCAACAATTTGCGGAAGGGTTGCACTTCTGTTACGTTGAACGATTCTCTTCAGTCATCGTTGGTCCCGTTCTTGCAAGATCTTTTTCCAGCCACAGCGAAGTTGAAGATTTGATATTTTATCGGATTCCTGATATTCACGGTACACTCGTGAAATGGTCGTACGGAAAAATCCCCACTTCATCGCTACCTCTGAGTACTGGGTGAAAATTTCTACATTACATTGTAGTACTGATTACAGCTATTGCAGATGTACAGTTCCTCTTACACTAATACTATTGCTTTACTAGTGAAATTCCACCCAAACAGAAGACTTAATTTATACACTGAAGTTGGTGGCTCTTAAGATTTTATACCTCATGCAGCAGAAATAATACAATGAAGTGGGTGGCTCTAAAATGTCCATCCTAAACAGTTCCACTAAAATGAGCTGGGTGAACTCACACTTAAAACTAATACGACTTGGGCAACTAGTGGTAGGTAAAACCTAAAAACTATTCTATTTGCACACGCACTCACACAATCACACATACACACTTTGTGCAAAAGAGAAATACTGTAAAACTATATTTTTTCTCCATTTACAACATTTTAACTTTTTTGATGAGTTTTCTACAATTTTTAATCTTATCATACTTTGCACTTTTTAACTTTTTTATGATATTTATAATTTTTAAAAATCTTTCCAGCACATGGTGCTATATATATTCTTGCGAACATAGTATGCTACTCAAACACACATGCATACTCACAGACACACATAAGCAATCATACGTGCAGGTACACCATACATGACACACATGCAATATTTATACTATGATAAGAGCCATACATGTAAGCGTAGGCTTCCGCGGCCGTTGTCATCTTCAATAAAATTCTTCAGGGTATCAGACCGCATCGTCATAATTTAAAACTCAGTTAACGTAAGGCCCTGATGAAGGCTAGCTGCAACGCTGGCCGAAACGTTGGCGCATTTTAAATTATGACGATGCGGTCTGATACCCTGAAGAATTTTATTGAAGAAGACCCATACAATTCGGCACAATCTCTCATTCAACCAGTCACTCACTGTCATTCACACCATCAGTGTCCTTCACCCCCTCTGGCACTTCAAGTAAACTATGAGAATGGGAGAGTTTCGATCCTGTCATCACAAATGGCTCTTCTATCGTCATGAGGTGACAATCTGACTTTAGACTACAACATAATATACACCTTGTGACCTCGCGATTGAATATTAGTTTGCCATACCACATGCGGAGGTTGTGTTGGAGCGCCATGAACACCACCGTAGAGGCACTGCAAGTAGTCTTTGACCATAAGGTCATGTGATGCAGCACGTCGCATACCCTAAGCCCACTCTGGGGGGCCACATCTGTTGGACGATATGGATACATTTGGGATCTTAAACCAACAAATTCCACAATCGGCAATCCACTCGACTCATCTTTCATTAAGCTGATAACCTTCTTGTTCTGTGGAACAAGACTCTAAGGATTATTGGCAGTGTTTCCAGATGTGTCGAATTCGTTACTGTTACTCCTCATTACTTCATATGGAACGCAGTTCTTCAGCCAATAGATGCAGCTATCTGTATCTACTGTATATAGAGTAACTTTGGTTCCACGAAATAAGTTTAAGCAAACTCATATTGGAACTGATACAAGTTGTGTTTGGAGATGTCCAGTATACACATCCCCAAATAGATAGGTTTCGTAAACTCTACTGAAACTTTTGACAGCTCTTCAGCAACAAAGTTCACATTGAAAATAGTGAGCCATTTAAAATTTGGTCTGCCAAAATGCAATTTCTTACGCGCCAATGCCCATCCCATTCAGCTCTAATAAAAAAATAAAAAAATGTTCAGATTTGTGTGAATTCCTAAGGGACCAAACTGCTGAGGTCATCGGTCACTAGAGTTACACACTACTCAAACTAACTTATGCTAAGGACAACACACATACCCACACCTGAGGGAGGACTCGAACCTCCGGCAGGAGGGGCCGCACAATCTGTGAGTTGGCGCCTCAAACTGCACGACCCCTCCGCGCGGCCCAAAATATCACGTTTGCCTCTTACACTCTGCATGGTTTTCCGAAAATGGAATTTTCATTAATTTATAAAAATCTTTTTCGAAATCACTAGTCATGCCCAGCCTCTTTTCGGTATTTAATTCATTACACTCCTTCAGCCAGGGAGAGTGATTGAAGGAGATGGTCTGGGTGACTATACCTAGCTCCATCCCTAAGCTGAGGCACTGCGGGAGATTACAATAATGGATTATATGCCTCTGCTTGTGTCCAACGGTGGTCATCATTTTAGGGGTAGTGCTTCCTCACAGAACTTGTTCCTCTGGACATAACAGCAAGTCGCTTGTCATTTCATGCTCACTAACAGGGTATATGAGGTCTGTCTCCACCACATACCCTACATCAGAATCAGCCACCAGACCCATTATTTTTCCGCCTAATCCCTCTAATTCGTTTTCAGGCACCCATGAAACCCACCAACTGTCAGTAACTGCATCATGACGTGCCCATATAAGTTATTCACATCCAAACATAGGATATAACTTTAATCGAGGGTTGTGTTGAGCCACACACCCATACATGGTTTATTTACCTTGGCATTTCTACAGACAGTCCCCCAAGAATCTCATGCTCAAACGAAAGAAGCATATCAGTATTGCTGCACCTCGTTTTCTTGAGCATAGCATCCCAGAACAACCCAGGTGCCGTGTAACAATAGGCGGGGTCCAGAAAGTATGTGGCTATGCAACACTCCGAAACTTTCCAAAAACAACGTCGGTACTGATGTATAACCTTGCATATTCATCCAAATTGGGAATGCTGAATTCTCGCCAGACATTCATGGCATGCTAGTAATCTGCGCTAGTTATGACATTGCCTGTAAGAGCACGGATAAATGCAGATATGTCAGGTAGCCTGGTTTCATAGAGTTTTGCCTTACTAACCAGATACTCATAAGGGAAAACTCCTTGCCTAGTCACAAGTTTAAACTTTTCCTCATCGGGGTATACAGATCAGGTGATGTGCATGTCCTCCTGAGGTAGAGTGCCAACAAGTTCCTGGAGTGAACTCTGTATGAAATGTAAAGCGTCAAGGAAGTGGAACGTAATTTTTGGAGTCATTTGTTTCGAGGACGAAATATACTTCTCTACACTCTCAGGCAGGACACTGACCTGATCTTCCTTCATACCGAAATTATGGAAGAAAACAGGTATGTGTCGTGGTAGCTTATACTTCAAATTACATGTGTTGTGAGCTGCGCTGCAGAACTTCCTCATAAGATGACAATGATCTCTATGGAGAGTTTCAGATTTTCTGTCTAACAGCAGCCCACAAATATGACTGTTATCCTCCTCGAATTCGGTGATGGGGGATGCTGGTGCTGTAAAGCCTGTCAACATCCCATGAGAGTTTTTCCAGCTCAGTGAGCAAAAAAACTGCAGGATTACCCGTAACATAAGATCCGTAGCCGTTACGACTTGAATTTTAGGATGATAGAATTTGTTATGCTGCCGCAATGGTATGTGTTTTTGCATGAAGGTGGTATGTGAGGCTAAGGGGTTCCCTTCAAAGTGGGTGATAGGGACAAGGAGACATTCGAAGTCAGCATGTACAACAAACACTTTCTTGATTTTGGTGGTGAGTATACTTGAATTTAACGGACTTGTTTTCTTCTGAAGGTATAACAACATGTGCCGGTTCCTAGAATTCACACTCCTCCAGATGCCTTCTTAAACGCTTTTCTTTCAATAAGGTATTTAGACACCTGAAGCAAATATGCTCTTTACCTTTGTGTTTACTCATCTGGGTGGCGAGAAGGCAGTACATGTCTTTGATCCATACATAATGCTGATTATCACCTTCAGAGAAGAGCAGTATGTATACATGCATCTCACACTCTCTTCCACATTTCACATTTCGAAAAATGGAGTGGTCCAACTGCAATATGCTTGTCCTGTTCATCTGACTTGCTTTCCTTTTCCAGGCCATGAACATGAACCAATGTTCCAGGATTTTGTGCCTCAAATTTAGGTATATCGTGAATATTTATGGAGGACTCTATACTGTCAAAGTTAAAACAGCCACGAATGTTAAGACCTACTCCGAACCGAGATATGCGCTCTGGATTCTGTTTAGTTTTTCTAAAACAAGCATTGTCCTCTTCACTGTGAACGATAATACATGCCTTCTCATCAGTTATATCCTTAGGGAATTTGATATAATTGGAGTACTGCGGTACATTTAATGGCATTATATCTTGGATCTTCTAGGGCTTTGAGCAGCTCCGTCTCCAGCACTCTGACTGGCTCGCTATACCCCCTGGTGGATTCTCAAATCTAGTGAAAGAGATATGTCCCTCAAAGGCCCTAGCAACCGCCGAGTTTTCTGGAGGGGTCATAACGCCGTTAATCTGATGTCTTCACTATCAGGACGGGAGAGAGAACTGCCACTAGCCACAAGTTCATTATCATTACCACTGCAACTACGAGACGACTGCGTCCACCCAGTGGATGATGGCGTTGGCGAGGAGGCGCCTGCTGGGGTGAGGGGTATGTGCCGAGGTACACACACCAGTTGCTGGCGACGGCGAACAGTCGGAGCCAGATAGGATGAGGTGACGGCTCTGAGGTCCAGTGGGAGCACCCTGGTTGTGGTGACGGTGTCCAGTGATGTTGATGCTGCTGCTGCTGCTGCTGCATGCTGGAGCCTTCATCATTGCCAGCCTGGGGAGTTCGAGATCGTTGCTGTCCTTCTCCTTCTTCTTCTTCTTCGTCGTCTTCTCTTTGTTCTTCCTCTGAATAGTCACGAGCCCAGGAGATGCGCTACAGGCGACGTCGTGCTGTTAGCAAAGGCACTCGCTACTGCTATAGCCCGGATTAGTGGATACTTTCGTCGTACGCGACCCCCCCCCCCCTCACCCCACAGATTTCTGCGGTTATTCACGCAGTACCACTTGTCTGTTAACATTTACAACTCTACGCAAACGCCGCTGCTCTCGGTCGTTAAGTGAAGACTGTCGGCCACTGTTTTGTCCATGGTGACAGGTAATGCCTGAAATTTGGTATTGTCGGCTCACTGTTCACGCTATGGATCTAGGAATATTGAATTCCCTAACGATTTCCGAAATGGAATATCCCATGCGTCTAGCACCAATCACCATTCCACGTTTAGAGTCTGTTAAATCCCGTCATGCGACCATAATCACGTCGAAAATCTTTTCTAATCTATCACCTGAGTACAAATGACAGCTCCGCCAATACACTGCCCATTTATATCTTGTGTACGCGATAGTACAGCCATCTGCATATGTGCATATCGCTATCCCATGACTTGTTAGCTCAGTGTATGTTCTAAGATTCTGCAACGGATGGATGTCAATGATACTGGAAGGTTTTGAGGGTCACTTATGTTACCCTTCTTACAGATGAGTGTGACTTTTGCTTTCTTCCAAATACTGGCAACAATATTTTTCGAGGCATCTACAGTATATTATGATTTAATAAAGGGCTAACTCAACCGGAAATTCTGTACAGAACTCTTAGGAATGAGTCTTGATGACGTCTAAAATTTTATCGATTTCAGCTGTTTCTCAACGCCGCTCATTTTTGTGTTTGTACGAGAATTAAACCAGGACAGTACTTCTAGAGACTCTTTTGTAAAGGAACATTTGGAAACAGAGTAAAGGAACATTTGAAAACAGAGTTGCTCTGCTATCCCCGATTTTAGTTCTTGTGCTACCCGTGATTATGGACACCAGATTTAGTGTATCTGAAAGTCTTTACATATTTAAAGTATTTCATTCGGTTTTGTGAGAGGTTATTCAACAAGATTCCGCTACGATAGCCGTTAAAGGCTTCAAACATTGTCCTTTTGACAGCCTAATACGTTTCATTTCTCAGTTCTCTATCTGAAGCTATACGCTTTGTTTTACACTTAATTTGCAGTAGTCTATGTTTGCTTAGAAGTTTTTTGGTTTTTTCCCTACTATTCTTAGCCTCAGTCCTTCAACATGCTGCTACCCAGAGTTAAATATTTCAGTTTCCTCCTTGTGATAAACGACGACTCCCCGTTTATACAGTTTGCTGAAAATGTAAATATTTATGCTTGCTTTATTTGCCCTTTGTACTTCGATATTCATTGTTCCTACTACTACCTCATGGTCACTGATACCACTTTCAATGTGGACATCCCAAAGAAGTTCAGGGATGTGCTCCTCACACAATACGTAGCTATCACTCCATAATTCATATAAACACATGGCCTGTGCTTATATGAATTACAGAGTAATAGCCACGTTTTCAGGGCCTGTTAAGTTGCATAAAGTTTTGCGTTTATCCTGTTAGGTTGCCGCTCTCGGTGACAGTAGTAGGGGAGAGTGTTGTTCCTTGGAACACTTTTCAGACTTCCGCTTCTAGCCAGCCCTGTAATAGAAATTTAATATATTATCTTATTCCCTCTTGAAATTCACTTTATGCGTGCTGCAGTCTCTTTCTGAAATTACAAAAACTACTCCGGAAAGGTAAGGTTTTTCCAAATATGAACAACTGTTCCCAGGCACAACATGATCATGTGCCTAGGAACAAATATTCTGTTCAAATTTATAAGTATTGCAATCGAGAAGATGTTGTCAGTACTGTATTTAAACAGTCTATTTGTTACATATTAATCTACTACATACCAATAATCAGTAAGTGAATTCAAATTAAGAAGTATTTTCAAAAACCACTTAAAAGTTAAAAACATTATGAAGTAGAAGCTATTGGCAACTAACACAAATTTCCATTTTCAAGACAGGGAAAATTGTTAAGACATTAAAGAAACTCAATTCATTTGCAAATATCACTTGTACCACGGTAGAAAACATCCTGTTTCAAGTTACAGGATGATGCACGACTGACGACCGTCCATACGTTATGTAACTAGTTTTTAAAATATACAGAATTTTACTCACCAGACAACTCTGTAACTGAACAATTAACAATATTCTCCAAGTAGCTTCAATATTTCATACAGCACTTAAATATATAGAGCTCGTAATACTTACAAGCAATGCACAAAACAAAACAACAAAACATTAGAAAATGCCGGAAACTGCTTATGGTGGTGCCTATATTGTGTTCCTTCATGTGATTAAAAAATCTATCACTAGTCTGAAACACCAACGAGGAAACCTGATTTGTTCCTAGGTACACTACCATCTACGTACAATACTCTCCTCTACATAATACTGCAAACCAACGAACTTACCAGCTCTGGCTTAACGAATATACCAGGAGAAAGTTGCCTACTGATGATAGTGACAACATACATATAAAATGTTATAGAATTTTTCAAAAATTACTGACAATAAACTGAGTTAATTTTACGGTCAGCAGTCCCTACCCACTTCCCCTTCTCTCCCTCTCTGAAACACTATCACTCTCTCTAATTTTCAATCAGTACTGTGTACTACTACATTTCAAGAGACGTAATTACTGAGTCGTAAGTTTACATAAATTCCCTTTCATACGAAGGCATACTGAAAAGCAATGCCTCCCAATTTTTATGTGAAAATTCGTACAGCTTTTTAAATAAGGCAGCTGTTATTAACATTCTACATCTTTATTCTTCAGGTCTACATACTTATTTATCAACATTGTTACCCTGGCAATTAATACATGTCTCCTAGAGAGATCAGTTTGTTGGTACCGTCACTTTTTTGACGGAGCCACAACCCCATCTCTGCTTGCACTGCTTGATCAGTATCAAAGTGAAGTTCTCGAAGGTGTTCTCGAGTTCTGGAAACAGACGAAACTCGTATGGGGCAAAGAGGTCCCTGTATGGAGGCTGATCGATGACAGTGAACCCAAGGCGTCGGATTATTGCAGATGTCGCAGCGCTCGTGTGTGGTCTGGCATTGTCATGGAGGAGAGGGTGCTCCATGTGTGGATGAACTCTTCGAATTCGAAACTCGATTACAGAAGCTGTTTCTCACGCACAGACATCCAATACCTTCCTCTTTTTCTAGCAGCTTCTAACTTTCTCGTATATACAGTTCATGAAGCAGAGAACGTTTTTGTTTGGCCTTGTTTTTAATTGGCATTACACTTCTGGGGTTTGTAACCGTCTTATTAGATTTTTTCATCCGTCTTATATTTATTCATTACACATTATTTGTCTATTTTATTTGTATCATTTTTCTCTTTCACTATTGGAGATACCGACAGCATCGACACATTAAAATTCCACACTAATGATCGCGTCTTCCGCTTTACAATGCAGAATCAGAAAGCTGGAATCTCTTATTCATCACCTCATTTTTCGTACGGATTGTTCAAATCACTATCTGGGTATAGTGGTTTATTTCCTTCATCTGGGTTTCTGCCAATTCGTTCTCATAATTTTTCAACTGAGGTACAGTAATCTGTCTTTAAAGGTCCCTCAGTCAATGAACTTAGTAGAGACGAAGGAAGGAGATAAAGTTAGAGTTCAACGTCCTGTCGACTTGGAGACCTTTAGAGGCAGAGATAAAACTTAGATGGGCGAAGTTGGGTGGATGGTGGAAGGGAGTGTGGAAGGGTGGCCGAGGGAATTCTTCGTGCTCTTACTGCTCACCCAGCATTTACCTAGAGTGTTTCAGGGAAACAACGAAACTTCCTATTAGCGAGGCTAGTCGGGGATTTGAACTCCATTCTTTTCAGAATACGAGTCCGGTGTCATAAACATTGCACCTCACTGCTCGATTCAGAAGGACAGCGTACATGTGAGTGTGCAGCTAAATAATATGCGCAGAATGTATCCACACTTGTCGTCAAGTTTTACAGAGTATTTGCATCTACCACAAGAAATAATCTGAAACCCATTCGAAACATATCTGTACTGAGCGCAAGGCAGATTGTACAGATCCAAGTTGCTGTAATTTCTTCCACGTTACGTCCTTAATAGTGAAGAAATTAGTGTTGCCTCCTCCCGTAATGAGACATGTGGCCTTGTAATAACGAGTTCTTACGGTGTTTACGTTTCTGAAGAGGAGATGAGTCAGCCTAACTTCTGTGCAGTGTTTTGTAAGCTACACTCGTCTCAAGTGGGGCGGATTTTCCTCTGTGTTACTGGGAATGCATTGTTACCCAGTAAAGCAGAGTCTGTACACAAAGGGAAATGGTTCCTGTAAAGACTTCAGAATGTAGATAATAAAATGTGTAAAATCTCAACTTACTTGCTGGAATTTGAACAAATGGTTAATCCCGAAAGCCAAATTTATTTATATAAAAATGATAGGAATGGGTGCATATCTTCATTCTGTAGAACAAGTGCATGTACGTACTACCTCAACGTCCCACAGTAAGTCACGCTGACTTTAAACTCCTCGTAGCTGGGGTTCACAGTCGTTTAAAATGTTGTAAGCGACATCATGGTCGCCTTTGAACTGCAAAATTCTTTATTTGAACAATCCAGTATTGCAATTTTGGCAATATGGCCCTTATCAAGTGAAAACAATTGTGCTTTAGCACGTATTAAAATCTAAGAATCATGTAACATGTATGCATGTCAGCCGGCCGGTGTGGCCGTGCCGTTAGAGGCGCTTCAGTCTGGAACCGCGTGACCGCTACGGTCGCAGGTTCGAATCCTGCCTCGGGCATGGATGTGTGTGATATCCGTAGGTTAGTTAGGTTTAAGTAGTTCTAAGTTCTAGGGGACTGATGACCACAGATGTTAAGTCCCATAGTGCTCAGAGCCATTTGAACCATTTTTTTTTATGTATGTCATCGTCACACCCGTAACTTGGGTGACGATGACACGCATACATGTCAGATGATTTTTAGGTTTTGACATATGCTAAAGCACAGTTATTTCTATTTGATAAAAGCTACACTGCTGAAATTGCAATAGTGAGTTATACAAGTAAATAATTTTACAGTCACAGACTCTTAAAACCTCGTTGTTTACTAGATATTCAGCAACATTCGACCACTTTCGATTGATACCGATCGCAGTAGAGTGTGAACAGTCGACAGTACCCTGTATTCGTTCCAAGCAATAGAACCATTACTATCTACTCATTCCCTAAGTCGTTTAAATTAGCATTCCCAGTGCTGTAGACACGTAATCGAACGATGACTTCTTTATATCTCCAGTACCTACTAGTACCGAGTGTCACAAATATTTAATATAAAAATATAATTATGGTAAAGGATTCTATAATGAGCCCTTTGAGATACACAAATAATGGTCGGCAATGAATATTTAATTTTCTGTTTACTTAAACAAGTAACTGCTTATAGCAAAATATTTAGCTCCTCATAACTGTGCATGACGGGAAACCACCACTGGAATCACTTCCCTAGACGCTCATACGGTGAACCTCTGTTACGAGGCTTCCCCCATGACAAGACCTCCCGTAAGGCAGGAAAAAAAACTGTGCATGGATAACGAAGGTTTATAGAATGTTTCTTCTCTCTCAAGTATTCCTGTTGGGTGTTGTGCAGTGAGTCAGGCGGCTAGGACGCTACCGTACAGTTCCTCATCAGTTTCTACTGGCGGTTCATACTCCAAGCTCTTCATGTAACCAAGTACGGAAAAGAAGGATGATGCCTGTTGTGAAATTTTCTACGTACATTCATTCGAGTTCTCGGGTACTACATACTGCTGTACAACACACTAAACGCATGTCTGGAAGTTCCTGTAACAGGAAAGCTCCATATCGACAACCAGTCATGAACTGTAAAGTGTTAAACGACACCGCAGACACATTACAGACGATAGTGCATTGCTTTTTAATGGTAGAGCCATTAAGATTGATGTTGCAGGCAGGTGTTTGTTATGAAAGATAAGCAGTATATGGACAAGTGTCGCACAGTTCGTTATTTAGTTAGTTTCATGTTCCAAGGATTATCTGCACGATAAATTGTAATGATGTGGAACGAGTCATTTTACGTTCACATATGAATTAATTAGTAAATGTGGCTGCATGTTGAACATTTATAGGTTTTTGTTAATTATTATTAAATATGCAAATGTAAGTTAGTAATACCTACCATCCACCTTTTTCACATTACAATAACAGAAATTCTTCTATGGAATAGATGGAGTTTTCGAGGAGAAACTTTTTCAGTTTGTTTTCTAATTTTACTTTGCTGTCTGTCAGACGTTTTATATCACTGGATAAGCTATCAAAAGTTTTACTTGCAGCACTGTGCTAAAGACAACCTTAATATGGAGTAATGAATGTTATTTTGTCTTCTGATACTGTTCCTTTCGAACGGCAGTGGATTATTTACAACAAATTAATGAGGAAATAAATATACTGTGAAGCAGTAGTCAGAATACCCAACTCCTTAAATAGATGTCTGCAAGATAATCGTGGATGAGCAACACATATTACTCTTACAGCACGTTTTTGAGCAATGAATACTTTCTTTCTTAAAGATGAGTTATCCCAAAATATTATTCCATATGACATTACTGAATGAAAATATGAAAAGTATGTCAGAAATGGTTCTAAGTGCAAATCAGACTGAACTAAGTTGTTTTTGTAGTTCCAAAATGTGCTTTTTCCAGTTTAAATTCTCATCATTATGAGCGCCGAAGTATTTTGAAGCTTTCAACATATTTATTGTTTCTTAACCAAGAGTTATACTTAGCACTGGTATAGTACCCCTGTGTGTGGAGAACTAAATATGTTGTGTCTTTTTAAAATCGAGGGTGCGGCCATTTACCGAAAGCCAGTCAATGATACTTTTAAGAATCTTGTTTACCATTTCTTCTATTGCTATATGCATGCTTGAATTGATTACAATACTAGTATCACCTGCAAAAAGAACTAATTCTTCTTGTTGTATTTCAGACGGAAGATCGTTTACATGCATGAGAAACAACAGCGGAATTAAGATTGAGCCTTGGCGAACTTCTTGCTCTACTGATAATGTCGTTTACATGTTCACTCACCAAATTTTACAAGCATTAAATAGGTATTTTCTGCAATCTGTCTAAGGTGTTTGACTGTGTGAATTACAATATTCTCCTTTATAAACTAAAGTCTTACGGATTTGACGGTATAACCAATCAATGGATAATGTCATATTTAACCAAAAGAATGCAGAATGTTGTACTTGGTAATTTAACCAAATACATACTTAGGTGTAACAAACGTCTCTATATTACACTGCACTTTCAGGCGTTTTCGATAAATAGAGTTTCGTAGTTTTACAATGAATAAATGTCCAATTCATCGCAACTCCTTATTACATAATTATTATATCTTGCGGCGAATGTATGACTACGATTATCACTGTTATTACCTTCCTTTCCGAACAAACACCATTATTTGTAGCGACACAAATGTTTGGTGGAATACAATGGGAAAAAATGAAGCGACTCGAAGGAAGCACGGTCACACTTCTACTCAGCCGTTCTGGCTGGTTGCGCTAATGCCGCAGCTCGAGGTCTGGCGCTGTCTTTTGGTATTCAAAAGGCTCGTAAAATCTTTGAACTACGATTTGTTGAAAACGCTTCAGAAGTGCATCGTATTAGAGCGTAGTTCGTTACATCATGAGAAAGATGAGAAAAACTGGTGACCCGTTAGGTGTATACTGCCCTTGGCAGTCTAGAATCGCCCACCTGCTGTATAATTTCGACTCTATGCGTATGCCTTCCACACTGCGTCAGTTCCCCTCTCATGAACTACACTAAGTGTTCAAAAATATCCGGAGACCTATTACTGGACATTACTTTCAATGAGATGTCTGAATGTCTGTGGAGAAATGGCACTCAGTCCGGAACCGCGGGACTGCTACGGTCGCAGGTTCGAATCCTGCCTTGGGCATGGATGTGTGTGATGTCCTTAGGTTAGTTAGGTTTAATTAGTTCTAAGTTCTAGGCGACTGATGACCTCAGAAGTTAAGTCGCATAGTGCTCAGAGCCATTTTGAGAAATGGCAGGCCATATTTCCTCATGAGCGGAAACGAGTTCTGAGACGCAGGAAGCCGAATTCCTCATATTTTCCGTGAAACACTGTGAACAGAGGACGAATAGATATGGCACGTGACCAAAACTCGAGTCCATTCCAAAGATGTTCGACGGGACTCACGTCGGGGCTTTGCGCTGGTCGGCTTAGTAACACAAGTTCTTCTTTTTTCATTTACGACGGGTATTTTCTTATTTTATGGACAGCCATATTATTGTACTATCACAGAAACTGTCTGCTTCCAAATTGTTACCACTGTGTGGGGAACATGTTACTGTCTTAGCTATTGCTCCTCGCCTAAACCAGGAAAAACAGCTGCAGAACATCATACCACAACACTGAAGTTCACTGTAGCCACAAAACCCTTGGGGAAATACCGTGTGTCAGGCATGCGTCAGATCCGTGTACACAACCTGACATAGCACCTGCAATTTTCTGCTGCAACCAACCGCTACATTAAGCCACTTTCCACCGCACCGTGAGAAGTGGTATAGTGGTAACTGGATTCGTGAGCGAGAGGACTGCGATTCAGTTCCCCATCCAGTCATCCACGTTTAGGTTTTCCACGCTTTCCGTAAATCGCTTAAGGCAAATGGCTGCATAGTTCCTTTGAAAAGTACAGGCTCAATTGTCTCCTCCATCGTTCCCCAATCAGGAAATGTGTTTCGTCTTTGGTTGGTTGGTTGGTTGTTTGGTTTATTTGGAGGAGGGGACGAAACATCGAGGTCATCGGTCCCAACGGATAAGGTAAGGATGGAGAAGGAAGTTGTCCCTGCTCTTTCAAAGAAACCATTCCGGCATTTGCTTGAAGCGATTTAGGGAAATCACGGAAAATCTAAATTAGGATTGCCGGACGCGGGTTTGAACCATCATCCTCCCGAATACGAGTCCAGTGTGCTAATCACTGCACCACCTCTCTCGGTTCTTCGTCCTTAAGGAATCCGTCGTCGACGAGTCTTTTCTTCTTCTTCTTCTTCTCTTGGTGAATCCTTCTTAACGGAAGCACGGCCATAAAATATGATTCCTGATGTCTTCGCATGGATCGATCTGGCACTATCCGCTATACTCGACCTGCAACGGATGTTGTTCTGAGTACCGGATGTCTGAAAAGTGAGTCTTTCCATACGCTTCATAGATCAGCTGTCCGTATAAGTTAATTTCTTAGGTCGATCAGAGTGATGATAAAATTTAATGTTCCTATGGCGTTTCCCTTTTACAACTGCATCGCTGCAGCGAACCTGCGTGTACAGAAATACTGTGGTATCTCTCTGACTGTAAATTCAATATTTTTTGGCATTATTATCATGCACTATTCGAACATATTCGGCACTGATCACGCTGTCTTTCTCGACAGATATAACTAATTTAAATCTCTAGGGTTTCCAGCTGAGTCATTTCTTCGAAATGGCATGTCGTTTCTATGAGTGTCACTCCAACGCTCCGATCATTTTCTGGAGAAGTCAAGAATATGATGGGAGTTACACTAATCGAAACATGGCGCCATTTCGATGAACTCACTCGACTGGAAACCCGAGAAATTTACATTACATTCAGTAGTGTTAGTTGCTCATTCTGACAATAAATATGCAAAAAATATTGAGCTACAGTTCCTAATTTCGTCACCGTAGCTGAATGGTCAACGCGCCCGACTGCCATGCAGATGACCCAGGTTCGATTCACGGTACTGCCAGGTATTTTTCCTTGGTGGCAAAACTGGTCGCTGTTCACGCACAGTCATGAGGCCAACGACCGATTAACTGAGGTTCCAAAGTCAACAAACGCGACAACGGCCTGGAGAGCGGCGTGCTGGCCACGTGGCCCTCCGTATCGCACCCCAATGATGCAGTTGTTACAGGATGACACGGCAGTCAGTCGGGCCCCTATTGGCCCTCCTGAGGCCATAACGCGAAACGTTACCTTTACTACTGTTCCTAAACTCACATATCCGTGGATGAATAGTATGACGTCACACTCAGCGCGTTCAGTGTGTGCCCAGAGAGGGTAGGCCACACAGTGTAGGTGGCTATAGAGGTTCTTGTTATATACGCTATAAAGAAACTACAATTACAGAATTTTAGAGTGTTTAGAGGGGGAAAAGGAGACACATTTTTTATGTGACAAAAATGTCGCAGGCGCACCGTTTCCACGCCAGGGCCTCATGACTGTTGCGACGCTAGTGATGCAGGGAGGCGGTCTTTAAACTGCCGTTTTGATCAATATTATTTTACATATGTTGCTGATCTATTAGGTATTTCCTTTTGAGGTGGGAGATGAAGAAGTTGGTGTACGAAAAACTGTTTGGTACGTCACTACAGCAAGTTGCCCGTTTAGGTGAAGCAGCAGCCATTATTCGTGAAACACTTGGTTGTCTGGGGAGTGTTAGACAGTCATTAGATAGTAGATGTCTGTTGTGCGTTAATGTAAACGGACGACGTTTCCAGCAATATCTCTAAACAATATTCATCACAAGGCAGCTTGTACACCGTCTCTGAATACCACTAGCGTAAAAACCTTCGTGAACACCAAGCGAATAAATTGTGCAACTATGACATTTTTGCCACATAAAAAAGTGTTTCTTTTTATTTCCGGTAAGTACTCTAAAAGTCTGTAGACTGTCTACATCACTACTCCGCAATTCACAACTGAGTGCCTGGCAGAGGGTTCTTCGAACCACTTTCAGACTATTACCGTATCGTTCCACTCTCTTGACAGCGCGTGGGAAAAACGAACACTTACATCTTTCTGTACGAGATCTGATTCTCTCATTTTTTACGATTATTATTTTTCCCTGTGTAGGTTGATGACAGTACAATATTTTCATATTCAGAGTAGAAAGTTGCTGATTGAAATTTTGTGAAAAGATCTCACCGCAACAAAAAACGCCTCTGTTTTAATGGTCGCCACCCTCAATTTGCCATCATATCTGTGGCATTCCCTCCCCTATTTCGCGATAATACAAGACGAGCTACCTTCCTTTGGACGCTTTCGATGTCCTCCGTCAGTGCTCTCTGGTAGTACTTTAAAAGACGACGGACAAGCGACGTGTAGGCAGTCTCTTTAATAGACCTGTTGCATCTTCTAAGTGTTCTTCCAATAAAATGCAGTCTTTGGTTTGCCTTCTTCACAACATCATCTCTGTGACCGCTCCAGTTTGAGTTTTTCGTAACTGCAATTCCTAGGTATTTAGTTAATTAACAGCCTTTAAATTTGTATGGAATCTTTTTCGTACTCATGTGAATGACCTCACACTTTTATTCAGATACAACTGCCACTTTTGCACCATAGAGACGCCGTGTCTAAATGATATTGCAATTGGTTTTGATCTAGGCACGCAGTTTGATTAGAAGTCTTTTGTGAGGAACGACGATAAAAGCTTTCTGGGAATATAGAAATATGGAATCAATCTGAGACTTTTTGTCGGTAGCACTCGTTACTTATTGCGAATAAAGAGCTATTTGCAAATCTCAAGAACAATATTTAGTGAAACAGTGCGGACTATGTGCCAGTACACCGTTTCCTTCGAGGTAACTGACAATATTCGAACACAGTATGTATTCTAAAATCCTATTGAAAATCGACGTCAGTGATATGGGCCTGTAATTCAGTGGACTGCTCAGATTTCCTTCCTTGAATATTGGTGTGACCTGTGTAGCTTTCCAGTCTTTTGGTACGGATCTTTCGTCGAGCGAACGGTTGTATATAACTACGAAGCATGGGACTATTGTATCAGCATACTCTGAAAGGAACCTAATTGGTACGCTATCTGGACCAGAATACCTCACTTTATTAAGTGCTTTAAGCTGCTTCGTTACGCCGAAAATGTCTACTTCTAAGTTGCTGATGTTGGCAGCTGTTCAAATTCTGGAATACTTCCTTAATCTTCTCTCGTGAAGGAGTTTCGAAAAACTGTGTTTCATAATTCTGCGTTAGTGACGCTGTCACCGATGATATTACTACTTGGATCGCGCTGTGAATGTATTGATTGTGTCTTGCCACTGGTGTATTTTACATAAGACCAGAATTTCTTCCGATTTTCTGTAATATTTCGAAACTGACTTTCGTTGTGGAAGATACTAGAAGCATCTCTTATTGAAGTCCGCTCTAAGTTCCGAGCTTCAGTAAAATGTCGCCAATCTTGAAGATTTTGCATTCTTTCATATTTGGCATGCCTTTTCTTTGCTTTTGCTACAGTATTCTGACCTGTTTTGTGCAGAAAGAGAATCAGTACCATTTTTTATCACTTTATTCTACATAAATCTCTCAACTGCCTCAGATACTATTTCTCTGAATTCAAGCCACATTTGGGTTACACTTACATAGTTAATTGGTAAGGAGTAGAAACTGTCTCTCAGTAAGGCGACAAGCAAAACTTTTATGTGTTTTTTAATCTCTCAGGAAGGCGACAAACGATTTTTTTTTTGGGGGGGGGGGGGGGACTGGATGTTTTGGTGGTCGATCTCGCTACAGCGACCTTCTGGTCACTAACCCCTGTATCCGTCATGATGCTCCCTATTTGCTCAGCATTATTTATTGTCAAGAGATCAAGTATGTTTTCCTAATCATTTACACTTCGAGTAGGCTCCTGAGCTTATTGCTCACAATAATTTTCAGAGAAAGCCCTTAGTACAAGTTCTGGCGATGTTTTATACCAACCACGAAATCTGAACATGTATTTTCGCCAAGGATAAAATTTTTTGAAACATTATTCCAGGAAAACAGCGATCTAATAATAATTTATTTAGTAAATACAGTCGTAGTTGCATGTAAGTTGCTACTGTTTATTTTTAGATGATTGGTTTCGATCTACTACAGGGATGATCATCACATCTACATTCCTCGGTGATACTGCGAATCGCTGGTGTGGAGCAAGGTCGTCCGTGCTGGCGTGGAGGAGGCTCGTCCGTGCTGGCGCGGAAGTGTTCTCCATACCAACATGGACGGACCTGCTCCACGCCAGCGCTTCATACTATCACCAAGGTATGGACATCTGATGATGATCTCTGTAGTCTATCAAAACCGGTCATCTAAAAATAAAAAGTAACAACTTATATGCAGTACTGCTACGTTTAATAAATAAATTGCAGTGAGGGTAGATTGAAGTCACCACTAACAATAATTTTATGACTGGGGTACCTGAGATGATACACAAGTTTTCTTCAAACTGATCAGCAACTGTATCGTCTGAGTCGGGAGGTCGATAAAAGATACCAGTTATTAATTTATTCCGGTTGTCACAACACTCGTCTACATCTGCTTGCATCAGTGGCTTATTACCTAATACGGTTTATATTTTATATGTAGTTTATTACCTAATATGTATAATAGTTGCATTGTAGACATACGTTCATATACTTCTAATGGTTACTTAAACGTGTATTCAGAATGTGACTATGTTCTCCAGTACTTTTAATAAACATTTCATTATCCCATGTATTTATAATGGTTGCTTAAAGTTTCTGGAACATGTAAATGTGTTTCAAATATTTCATAAATTTTCGATTATCTCTCCCCCCCTCCCCCCCCCCCCATTATCTGCTTCCTCAGATTATTTACCTCCTTTTCCACCTCCCGCCTCTGTCATCCCAATCCACGCTCCTGCTCTTTCCCCTTAAACTATTATAAAAAAAAAAGCTCTGATTTTATAGGTAAAACACAAAATTCATTGAAATTATATAGTATTACTCGATCATACAGCTTGTCTCATATGTTATCAGTTTAAAGAATAACCTACTGATTTAACCATTGAACTTTTAGATATTGTTTTTAAAATAACTGAACAACTATTGTCTTACATTTGAGAAAATACTGTATATTGTACATTTCTTTTCTTATGGAATTTTACCATTTTATTAACCCTCATGCAAGTTGTGGAGTGCATATTAAGGAAGCACATGAACAAGCAGTTTTACAATGTATGTTACAGATAGGGATATACATATTTTGTTAGTTTCTCAATAAGTTTTATAACATGGTTTCTACAGAATCTTTATTTATATTAGTCAGATAGTATGGATCTGAATCCAGTAATCTCATGAAATTTTGGTTTTTCCTCCATCCCCCAATTGGGGATTTACTTCTTCAGACCACCCCCTCCCCCTCACTCACCCGTTCCCTGCCACCCACACCACAGCCATCTCTATCCAGTTTGAATAATGTCTCAAGTTTTGTTGGTTCCACAGCTGCATCCATGTTCCTCCCCCCTCATCACCAATTCGTCACCATTAGTTTGTGGTTTTCTTGGTTAACAGTGCTGGTGTGACGGATTTCTGGAAGCATTTTCGTCCCATTGTTGCATTTTTTTCTTTCTTTATTGGATTTCGATTCTCCCCACCCCCCCCCCCCACCCCCCACCCCCCACCCCCGGCTGCTCTGCAGCCTAAAGCCAAGTTAAAAAAATAATGAGGAGTCATAACAATAAAAACAGGTTGATAAAACGGTGACTGTTTAAAACTGCTACATGGCGAAAAGTTGTGAAGAAAACAAAGGGCCAATGATGCTGATTAAAAAACAGACAGGCACAATTAAAAAAACACGGCGACAGTCTGGTTTCTGTTCGTGACACTTTAAAAAAGGGATACACAACACTGAACACTCACGGAAAACACTGAACTATAGAGTACAAAGGCATATGGGCATGGGGCGGGGCGGGGGGAGGACCTGGACAGATGAGAGGTGAAAAATGGGGGAGGAGAGGAAAAGCAAATAAGGGGGCAGCCGATGGAGGGAGAGGGCACAGAAAAAGGAGGGGGGAGCAGGGGGGATGCGAGAAAGGAGTGGGGAAGACAGTGAAGGGGAAAGCAAGAGGACTGAGGGGGAGAGAATGAAGTCAAAGAGAGGGCAGGAGGGGAACAGGGTGGAAGGGGGTGGGGAGAGGGATCCCGGGAAAAGGACAGAGGGACGGAGGGGGAGGTGAGGATCATAGTTTATAGGAGGGATAAATGGAGGGAGAGAGGGCACCATCCGGGAGGGGGAGTTGATGGAAGCCACCTTGGGAAAGGAGATGAAGGATGTAGAGGTGAAGGGCAGGGGGGACACAATGGTGAAGGCGCAGCAGTGGGCGGAGGTTGGAAAGGAGAGGAGCAACCAGGGAATGAGGGGGATCAAAACGGCGGTAGGTAGGTGTATAGGATGCGGATACGTTCGAGGAAAAGAAGCAGATGAGGGAAAGGAATCAGGTCATAAAACATCTGCGTGCGGGACGGGAGGGATATTCGGTTCGGAAGGCAAGGCGGAGTGCATGGCGCTCGAGGATCTGGAGGGACTTATAGAATTTGGGGGCGGGGGGGGGGGGGGTGGATATCCAGGTGGGACTGGCATAACAGAGGATGAGACAGATTGCATTTTGTAATTTTCTTCCTTTATTGTATTTAGATAAAGTCAAAAAACATAATGAGGAGATACAACAATAAAAAGAGGTGATAAAACGGTGACTCTTTAAAACAGGTACATGGCGAAAAAGGTGTGAAGGAAACATAAAAAACAAAGGGGTCAGTGATGCTGATTAAAAACACTTAGGAAATAGACAGGCATAATTAAAAAACACAGCGACACTCTGGTTTCTGTTCACAACACTTTAAAAAGAGGGCGCACATGACTGAGCACTCTCGAAAAACATTGCACTATAGAGCACAAAGGCATATGGTTTGGGGGGGGGGGGGGACCTGGGCAGATTAGGGGGGAGGGGGAGAGGCGAGGAAAAGCAAAAAAAGGGGGCAAGCCGATGGACAGACAGGCCACAGAGAAAGGGGAGTGGGGGAGCATTTTGTAACGATACTCTCCTATATAGGGCAGCATGTATTACATAATTAACTGTATTACGAGGCCCATATTTCATGTTTGTTACAAATATACAGCGATAAGACATTTCACGATGTTTACATGTGAACTTTAATAGTGGACCTCCCTGTCATATAGTATAAACGCTGTTACGTAGCAACATATGCAAGATAACATAATTATCACGCAAAATAAACGGTTCAGCTACCTTGTTTCCTAACACACCACAGATTGTATTATGCAGGCTGTTCTGTCTCTCAGGCGATCTTTGGAAGATCGTTTCATCTATGTCCATGTCCGTTGTTGTTCAGACACAATAGTGTGTCGCATACCTGTTTATTGGTTCGCAGTTTCATATAACAGCTGTGGTAACAGAAATGAAAGTCTTCTTTGGCATTTTAGAGATGATTTCACTTTTACGAATGACAGATCTGGCCTATATTATAAGATATACTTTTGCGGCAAGTGTTTATACACTATTTTCCATGGTTGCCCTGTTTCTTGTTTTTGTGATTTATACATATTTTATTTATTCCAGTTTTTGTAGTTGAAAATAAAAATTATTACAGTCAAATGGCGCCAGCATCATTCAAAAAATTTACCATGGCTGGTGGCTCCAAACAAAATAAAAGTTGAAACTTCCTGGCAGATTAAAACTGTATGCCCGACCGAGACTCGAACTCGGGACCTTTGCCTTTCGCGGGCAAGTGCTCTACCATCTGAGCTACCGAAGCACGACTCACGTCCGGTACTCACAGCTTTACTTCTGCCAGTACCTCGTCTCCTACCTTCCAAACCTTACAGAAGCTCTCCTGCGAACCTTGCAGAACTAGCACTCCTGAAAGAAAGGATATTGCGGAGACATGGCTTAGCCACAGCCTGGGGGATGTTTCCAGAATGAGAATTTCACTCTGCAGCGGAGTGTGCGCTGATATGAAACTTCCTGGCAGATTAAAACTGTGTGCCCGACCGAGACTCGAACTCGGGACCTTTGCCTTTCGCGGGCAAGTGCTCTACCATCTGAGCTACCGAAGCACGACTCACGTCCGGTACTCAAAGCTTTACTTCTGCCAGTACCTCGTCTCCTACCTTCCAAACTTTACAGAAGCTCTCCTGCGAACCTTGCAGAACTAGCACTCCTGAAAGAAAGGATATTGCGGAGACATGGCTTAGCCACAGCCTGGGGGATGTTTCCAGAATGAGAATTTCACTCTGCAGCGGAGTGTGCGCTGATATGAAACTTCCTGGCAGATTAAAACTGTGTGCCCGACCGAGACTCGAACTCGGGACTTTTGCCTTTCGCGGGCAAGTGCTCTACCATCTGAAATGTGAAATTCTCATTCTAGAAACATCCCCCAGGCTGTGGCTAAGCCATGTCTCCGCAATATCCTTTCTTTCAGGAGTGCTAGTTCTGCAAGGTTCGCAGGAGAGCTTCTGTAAAGTTTGGAAGGTAGGAGACGAGGTACTGGCAGAAGTAAAGCTGTGAGTACCGGACGTGAGTCGTGCTTCGGTAGCTCAGATGGTAGAGCACTTGCCCGCGAAAGGCAAAGGTCCCGAGTTCGAGTCTCGGTCGGGCACACAGTTTTAATCTGCCAGGAAGTTTCATATCAGCGCACACTCCGCTGCAGAGTGAAATTCTCATTCTGGAAACATCCCCCAGGCTGTGGCTAAGCCATGTCTCCGCAATATCCTTTCTTTCAGGAGTGCTAGTTCTGCAAGGTTCGCAGGAGAGCTTCTGTAAAGTTTGGAAGGTAGGAGACGAGGTACTGGCAGAAGTAAAGCTTTGAGTACCGGACGTGAGTCGTGCTTCGGTAGCTCAGATGGTAGAGCACTTGCCCGCGAAAGGCAAAGGTCCCGAGTTCGAGTCTCGGTCGGGCACACAGTTTTAATCTGCCAGGAAGTTTCATATCAGCGCACACTCCGCTGCAGAGTGAAATTCTCATTCTGGAAACATCCCCCAGGCTGTGGCTAAGCCATGTCTCCGCAATATCCTTTCTTTCAGGAGTGCTAGTTCTGCAAGGTTCGCAGGAGAGCTTCTGTAAAGTTTGGAAGGTAGGAGACGAGGTACTGGCAGAAGTAAAGCTGTGAGTACCGGACGTGAGTCGTGCTTCGGTAGCTCAGATGGTAGAGCACTTGCCCGCGAAAGGCAAAGGTCCCGAGTTCGAGTCTCGGTCGGGCACACAGTTTTAATCTGCCAGGAAGTTTCATATCAGCGCACACTCCGCTGCAGAGTGAAATTCTCATTCTGGAAAATAAAAGTTATTTTTTTAAAGTTCTTGAGTTTGATTACAGACTTGTTTCTGAAGTATAAACCAGGATTCAAAGTTTATTGAAAACGGTTTGTATCGTGTGATAGTTGTCTGTATGACAGTTCAAATGCTGGCGGCCATTATTCCTCAACATTCGGCTCGCACTTCCGAAACTGTCAGGACAGCTTCTGTCATTTGCTGGCGTGTGGCCTTAGTCGTCAAGCGAAGTGAACGCTGGAATAAAAAGGCAGGAGGCCGCCCTGCAGACGAAGAAAACGCCCAGCGTGGGAAGAGCGGGCAGGCCCAACTGGCTGCAAACCTGTCTCTCCTTGTCGCGCCATATGCGAGCGGTGGTAATCAGCCACGGCACTGCAGCCGGATCTTACGTTAACCTCTCTCAGCTACAGCTCTAAATGATACTCTTGGCTTAGAACTGGATATCTAAATTTAGAGGGAAGCTTATAAGAAGCGTCAGGCCGAATAAACTACTTGTTTCCCATCCTTACTGCTTACGAAAGATTACCTATGTAAGATTACCTATGTAACATATAGCAGTTTGTGCCACTCTGACTTGACTAACAATCTGAATCGTCACAGGCGAGCCACACTGAGTTCTTGTTTAAAAATGTTTTTTGCGTACCACGGCACTGTGCTTGCTATCAGGAATGCAGCACAGGGTGTAAAAATATATCTGCCGTGAACGCTATTAAACGCGTTACGTTAATGCATAAGTTCGTAGCGTTTTTGTTTTACATGTTGGTATTCCTGTTGCTATGGGTTTGTTTATCGATTGTCATTTTTTATTTGTAGTTCACTGTTGTTATTTCAGTTTACATATTTTAATTTTGTCATTACAAATAGAGAGTGGAGCTGTGGACCCTAGAAGATGGAGCGCCGAGAGGAGAAATAGGAATATTTCCGACATATTCTTCTGTTTGAGTTAAGTAGATGAGTGACAGCAGCGGAGGCACCCAGAAACACTGTGGCGTGTATGGTGCTAATTCCACTGGACAGAGCACGGCAAGAAAATGATTTTCTCGTTTTAAGGAGAATCGTTTTGACATTAGTGACTCTCGACCTTCAGGAAGTCCTTCCGGGTTTGATGAAAACCGTTTAAACGCATTAATCTAATGGTTCATATGGCTCTAAGCAATATGGGACTTAACATCTGAGGACATCAATCTCCTAGACTTAGAACTACACCACTGGCCAGTAAAATTGCTACACCCCGAAGACGACGTGCTACAGACGCGAAATTTAACCAACGGGAAGAAGATGCTGTGATATACAAATGATTATCTTTTCAGAGCATTCAGACAAGCTTGGCGCCGGTGGCGACACCTACAACGTGCTGACATCAGCAAAGTTCCTACCGATTTCTCATACACAAACAGCAGTTGACCGGCGTTGCCTGGTGAAACGTTATTGTGATGCCTCGTGTAAGGAGGAGAAATGGGTACCATCACGTTTCCGACTTTGATAAAGGTCGGATTGTAGCCTTTCGCGATTGCGCTTTATCGTATCGCGACATTACTGCTCGCGTTGGTCGAGATACAATTACTGTTAGCAGAATATGGAATCGGTGGGTTCAGGAGGGTAATACGGAACGCCGTGCTGGATCCAAACGGTCTCGTATCACTAGCAGTCGAGATGACAGGCATCTTATACGCATGGCTGTAACGGATCGTGCAGCCACGTCTTGATCCATAAGTCAACAGATGGAGACGTTTGCAAGACAACAACCATCTGCACGAACAGTTCGACGACGTTTGTACCAGCATGGACTATCAGCTCGGAGACCATGGCTGCGGTTACCCTTGACGCTGCATCACAGACAGGAGCGCCTGCGATGGTGTACTCAACGACGAACCTGGGTGCACGAATGGCAAAACGTCATTTTTTCTGATGAATCCAGGTTCTGTTTACAGCATCATGATGGTCGCATCCGTGTTTGGTAACACCGCGGTGAACGCACGTTGGAAGCGTGTATTCATCATCGCCATACTGGCGTATCACACGGCGTGATGGTATGGGGTGCCACTGGTTACACGTCTCGGTCACCTCTTGTTCATATTGACGGCACTTTGAACAGTGGACGTTACATTTCAGATGTGTTACGACCCGTGGCTGTACCCTTCATTCGATTCCTGCGAAACCCTACATTTCAGCAGGATAATGCACGACCGCATGTGCAGGTCTTGTACGGGCCTTTCTGGATATAGAAAATGTTCGACTGCTGCCCTGGCCAGCACATTCTCCAGATCTCTCACCAATTGAACACGTCTGGTCAATGGTGGCCGAGCAGCTGGCTCGTCACAATACGCCAGTCACTACTCTTGATGAACTGTGGTATCGTGTTGAAGCTGCATGGGCAGCTGTACCTGTACTCGCCATCCAAGCTCTGTTTCACTCAATGCCCAGGCGTATCAAGGCCGTTATTACGGCCAGAGGTGGTTGTTCTGGGTACTGATTTCTCAGGATCTATGCTCCCAAATTGCGTGAAAATGTAATCACATGTCAGTTCTAGTATAATATGTTTGTCCAATGAATACGCGTTTATCATCTGCATTTCTTCTTGGTATAGCAATTTTAATGGCTAGTAGTGTACTTAAACCTAACTAACCTAAGGACAACACACACATCCATGCCCGATGCAGGATTCGAACCTGCGACCGTAGCAGCAGCGCGGTTCCGGACTGAAGCGCCTAGAACCTCTCGGCCACAGCGGCCGGCTACGCATTAATCCATTAATCCACGTCGCTTTACTAGAGAACTGACAAGTGAGATGAAATGTGATCACTCCACTATGTTGCGACATTTGCGTGCAATGGGGATGGTTCAGCAGTCGGATGTACGGGTACTGCATGCTCTAAGCCAAAATCACAATATTCAGTGGGTGGCCATATGTGCATCTCTGCTTGCTCGTGAACAACACCGACCATTCCCACTCCTTGTCTTTACTGGTGACGGAAAATGATATCTTTATACTAACGTAAACGACGATGTGGTGTACTACGAATTGCTTCCCCGTGGTGTAGCCATCACTGCTGACGTTTATTGTCAACAACTGAGACGTCTCGCAGACGCAGTCCAAGGTCAGCGACCAGCAAGATTGTGTGAAGTAATGCTACTCCACAATAGCGCCCGCTCCCAATCTGCTAGACTGACAAAAAACACAATACATGAGTTGGGTTGGGAAGTTATTCCGCACCCATCTTATTCACCAGAGCTTACGCCCTCAGATTTTCATCTTTTCCGGTCTCTATCGAACAACCTTCCAGGAACTTCCTTTCCGGTTGCAACGGCGCTCCGAATATGGTTCGACGAGTTCTTCGCCTGTAGTCACGGAATCGAAAAGTTACCCTAGAGTTGGTAGACTGTTGTATATAGTGAAGGAGAATGTATTATTGACGACTAAATCTGTTGTGTTTATCAAATTTATGCTACGAACTTATGCATCAACACAATAATTCATGTGACTGAGTGATTCTCATATTTTATGACGAGACATCTTATTTGTATACAGGGTGGTCCATTGATAGTGGCCTGGCCAAATATCTCAGGAAATAAGCACCAAACGAAAAAAAACTAAAAAGAACGAAACTTGTCTGGCATGAAGGGGGAAACCAGATGGCGCTATGGTTGGCCCGCTAGATGGCGCTGCCATAGGCCAAACGGATATCAACTTCGTTTTTTTAAATAGGAACCGCATTTTTATTACATACTCGTGTAGTACGTAAAGAAATACGAATGTGTTAGTTGGACCACTTTTTTGCTTTGTGATAGATGGCGCTGTAATAGTCACAAACATATGACTCACAATTTTAGACGAACAGTTGGTAACAAGTAGGTTTTTTAAATTAAAATACAGAACATAGGTACGTTTAAACATTTTATTTCGGTTGTTCCAATGTGCTACATGTACCTTTGTGAACTTATCATTTCTGAGAACGCATGCTGTTACAGCGTGATTACATGTAAATACCACATTAATGCAATAAATGCTGACGCATGTTGTCAGGCGTTGTCGGTGGACCACGATAGCAAATATCCTTCAATTTTCCCCACAGAAAGAAATCACGGGACGTCAGATCCGGTGAACGTGCGGGCCATGGTATGGTGCACCGACGACCAATCCACCTATCATGAAATATGCTATTCAATACCGCTTCAACCGCACGCGAGCTATGTGCCGGACATCCACCATGTTGGAAGTACCTCGCCAGTCTGTCATGCAGTGAAACATCTTGTAGTAACATCGGTAGAACATTACGTAGGAAATCAGCATACATTGCACCATTTAGATTGCCATCGATAAAATGGGGGCCAATTATCCTTCTTCCCATAATGCCGCACCATACATTAACCCGCCAAGGTCGCTGATGTTCCACTTGTCGCAGCCTTCGTGGATTTTCCGTTGTCCAATAGTGCATATTATGCCGGTTTACGTTACCGCTGTTGGTGAATGACGCTTCGTCGCTAAATAGAACGCGTGCAAAAAATCTGTCATCGTCGCGTAATTTCTCTTGTGCCCAGTGGCAGAACTGTACACGACGTTCAAAGTTGTCGCCATGCAATTCCTGGTGCATAGAAATATGGTACGGGTGCCACCGATGTTGATGTAGCATTCTCAACACCGACGTTTTTGAGATTCCCGATTCTCGCGCAATTTGTCTGGTACTGATGTGCGGATTAGCCGCGACAGCAGCTATAACACATACTTGGGCATCATCATTTGTTGCAGGTCGTGGTTGACGTTTCACATGTGGCCGAACACTTCCTGTTTTCTTAAATAACGTAACTATCCAGCGAACGGTCCGGACACTTGGATGATGTCGTACAGGATACCGAGCAGCATACATAGCATACGCCCGTTGGGCATTTTGATCACAATAGCCATACATTAACACGATATCGATCTTTTCCGCAATTGGTAAACGGTCCATTTTAACACGGGTAATGTATCACGAAGCAAATACCGTCCGCACTGGCGGAATGTTACGTGATACCACGTTCTACTACAGTGCCATCTATCACAAAGCCAAAAAAAGTGGTCCAATTAAAACATTCATATTTCTTTACGTACTACACGAATATGTAATAAAAATGGGGTTTCCTATTTAAAAAAACGCAGTTGACGTCCCTTTGATCTATGGCAGCGCTATCTACCGGGCCAACCATAGCGCCATCTGATTTCCCCCTTCAAGCTAGACGAGTTTCGTTCTTTGTAGGTTTTTCGTTTGATGCTTATTTCGTGAGATATTTGGCCCAGTCACTATCAATGGACCACCCTGTATACAGACATGAAATACAATATTTTGACGACGACATGTTATACAGAGATGTCTGAAATGCGCTTTATATCGTAAATAATGCTTCAATCCGTTATGCTTTTCACATGCGATCATATTATTCCATCAATGCCTCCGACTCGTAATGAAGTGTCAAATGTGTATCGGTGTCCTGTGGATGACAGTGCTGAGTGTTTGTGCAGTCCAGTGTGCGGTTTGTGTTGCTACGGATGAAGGGAAGCGAGAGAGCGAAACTCGGTGCCAGCACGGAGCCTACTCCAGACGAACAGGGCCACGCTTAACGTCCCCATCCCAAGGACAGTTAATCAACAGTATCACATGCCTTCACTTCATGACTCACTGTGGAGAGATTTGGAATTTAATCTAGGAAAACTGCGAAAAGACTAATGATCAAAAACTTAACATCACCACAACTCGTCCCCTTGTCGGCCAAATACTGACAGTGAAAATTTACCACCACCAGGATTCGAACCGGCGTACCTCCGAGCGAGGAGTACCTCAGAAGCGTGTGTTAGTGACATTTCTTTAATCTCGGATACGTAGATGGATACAATAGACCTTATGTTTTATCATTTATACGTCTTACTCTCTTCTATTTTCCAATTGCATTTGATAATGGTGCAAAGGCCGAAGTGGAAATAACAACATAAACACACAGTGAAATGGCAGCAGTGTTATTATTTAAAAACCTTAGAAGAATTTTAGCCTTTAATGTATCATTGACTTTGAGGTCATCAAGAAAAAATGAAGAAAGGAAGATCAGGGTTTAACATTCTGTCGACGAGGAAGTCATTAAAGAAGAAGAAAGGATGGACAAGGAAACCCCTGGTGTCAAATTTAAAGAAATCATCCCAGCATTTACGTAAATCGATTGATAGGAACTGCCGAAAATCTAAATGACAGGGGCCGGCTCAAAATGGTTCAAATGGCTCTGAGAACTATGGGACTTAACATCTGAGGTCATCAGTCCCCTAGACCTAGAACTACTCAAACCTAACTAACCTAAGGACATCACACACATCCATGCCCGAGGCAGTATTCGAACCTACGACCGTTGCAGTCGCGCGGTTCCCCGGGTGGAAGTTTGTAGTCTGCTCCTTCCGAATGTGAGTCCAGTTTGCTAACGACTGCGCCACATCGCTCGGTGCAAAGCCAACTTTGAAACTCTTAACTTGAAACTTGTAACAGCTGATGTCCCCACCTCTTTCATTGCCATCGAAACTACGAGATCTTTTCAATGAGTAGTGTAACACCTTCATTTTAAAAGCAGGTTGTTGACGATGATGATGTTTGGTTTGTAGGGCGCTGAACTGCGCGGTCATCAGCGTCCATACAAAGTCCCAATTCCTTCACACTCCATTTTTTTACGCAGGCCAATCTAGTCACTATCACGAATGACGATGATGATGAAATGATGAGGACAACATAAACACCCAGTCCCCAGGCAGAGAAAATCCCCAACCCAGCTGGGAATCGAACCTGGGACCACTTGATGCAGGAGCAGGAACGCTAGCCACAAGACCACGAGCTGCGGACAAAAGCAGGTTGTGATTTTACTTAGGATTCCAGTACATATTATTCCTCACTCTTTTGGCTACAAAATCCTATTTTTCAATCTAATATCCGTTCAATGGGAAGGCCTTACACCACCTTACTGGGAGGGCCTATATGCCCACATGGTACCACACTACTGGTCGACGTCGGAGCCAACGTCTTGCTTCACGAATTACTTGCCCATCATTCACGTATTGCTTCCTACGGAGTGCACCCTTTATTTGGCCAAACAGTGGGAGGCCGGAAGATGCGGAATCCAGGCTGCAGGGTGTATGAGGAAGAACAGTCCAATGAAGTTTTGTGAGCTCATCTCGGGTGCGCAGACTTGTTTGAGGCCTTGCGTTGGGGAAGAAGAAGTTCGTTTGCATTTTTGTGGCGACTAACACACTGAAGTCATTTCTTCAATTCACTGGTGGCGCCACTCCATGGATTGCCGATTCGCTCCTGGTTCGAAGTGATAAACCCATGTTTCATCACCTGTGACGATGTTCGACAAAACATTGTCACGAACAGCCTCGGTAACACGCAAGCGCCTGCCGGGGTGGTCGAGCGGTTCTAGGCGCTACAATCTGGAACCGCGCTACCGCTATGGTCGCAGGTTCGATTCCTGCCTCGGGCATGGATGTGTGTGATGTCCTTAGGTTAGTTAGATTTAAGTAGTTCTAAGTTCAAGGGACTGATGACCTCAGATGTTAAGTCCCATAGTGCTCAGAGCCATTTGAACCATTTTTTTTTTATTCGCTACCGGCAACACACTTTGAAGATGACTAGAGTGTCAGTCATGCAGTGAAAACATGGCTACGCGTACAGGACAAGAGCTTTTAGCAGCAGGGAATACATGATCTTTCACAACGTTGGCGTACGGCCATAGAACGTGATGGAGACTACGTGGAAAAACTGGACATGGACAAGACATGTTGATGTATATTGTCAAATTCTGACCCATAACAATAAATATGTTCTGAGAAAAAAATGTGGGGCATTACTTACTGAACGACCCTCGTAATTAATCTTTTATTACAATCTATTTACACACCAACATGTCATTTAAGCTGCCACATATTAATCATTGTAGACATAAATTCCAAGTGGCATCGATGCGTCGTTAACACCCCCCTCTCCCTCCCCCCCCCCTCCCATACATATACATACATTTTTATACCAAAGACTGACACAATAAGAGCGACAGTAAAAAGGCTTTTACTGGGTACTGTTAACCACATGGGCCGATAACAGTACGCATCCTCATACCACCATACTTGACATTTATCATACCGCATTCATTCACCATCAAGATCATACATGCACGCTGAGCAAATGAATTTTTTTTCCAAAATCAGTTTTCTAAGGGGCTATGAGCAATTTCCTTTTTGTGGAACGAAGTCTTTTTTAATTCTCTCTTCCCTTCGTTTTTTCTACAGCTCTTTATCCTTCTGTTGCTGTTCGATTGCATTCTTCATCGGCGATGAGATGATTTCTGCTTTTTCGCCCTTCGTTTCCACCTGTCAACTGACAGATTTTGGCAGAGGCCATATCAGAAATGAGCTTCGGTGCTTGCACGCGTGCGGCACTCGCATATAAATTCGTGACCAGTTTGCTTTACTGGGCCACTATCTTCAGACGTGTTGTTCTCTCTTGCCGTTACACGAGGAGGAGCAAAATTCTACGCCGAGCCCCGCAGGGTAGCCGTCGGTCTCAGGCGTCCTGTCACGGTCCGCGCGGCTCCCCCGTCGGGGGTTCGAGTCCTCCCTCGGGCATGGGTGTGTGTGCTGTCCTTAGAGTAAGTTAGTTTTAGTTAGATTAAGTAGTGCGTAAGCGTAGGGACCGATGACCTTAGCAGTTTGGTCTCATAAGACCTTACCACAAATTTCCAAATTTCTATGCCGAATAAACAGTATGATTCTATGGGCATATTTCCGTTACTTGAAATGCTTTTGTTGTCTTCTCTCCTACTGCTGTCCGGCAGTAGACATTTCTGAATAAATCGCCACAGTGATGAGTACTCTTATCCGAAAGTTGAGAGACAGACTGCTGCTAGCGCTTGGGTAAAGGACAATACCATGTAGACTAAACAACTAATGCAATAAATCAAACTGCAATTAGTCTTTGGTTCTCTTTCTCTCTCTCCCCCCCCCCTCTCTCCCTGTATCTCCCCCCTTTCTCTCCCTCCCTCTCTCTCTCTCTCTCTCTCTCTCTCTCTTTCTTTCACTCACTCACTCTAGCGCAGGCCGTGGTAGCCGTGCGGTTCTAGGCGCTACAGTCTGGAATCGAGCGACCGCTACGGTCGCAGGTTCGAATCCTGCCTCGGGCATGGATGTGTGTGATGACCTTAGGTTAGTTAGGTTTAATTAGTTCTAAGTTCTGGGCGACTGATGACCTCAGCAATTAAGTCGCATAGTGCTCAGAGCCATTTGAACCATTTGAACTCACTCTAGCCAACAGCCGCGAGGCAGGTTGGCAGGAGCTCCCCTTTCTTCTCGCTTGTCGGCCTTCCGTTTCAGCTCGTAGTATCAGGAACAATTCATATCCTCCATTATTTGCTTAATGTACTCCAGTCTTGGCCTTCCTCTGTAATTTCTGCTTTCTGCTGCTCCTTCAGTTATTCTTTTAAATAGACAATCATGTCGAAGTATACGGCCTATCAGCTAAGCCCTTCTTCTTTTCAGTTGTTTCATGAAATTTCTCTTTTATCTTGGTCTTAAGAAAGCTTCCTCATTCGTGATCACTTCTTTCCAGCTGATTTTCATCATTATTCTGTAGCACCATGTTTCAAATGCAGCGAGTCTCTTCTCCTCTCTCACCTCTATCGTCCAAACTTCCCTGCCGTATGTTGTAATGCTCCAAACGTATCACTTCAACATTCTTCGCAATGAATATATTTTCCTACATATTATAATTTAATTTGCGCTTAGGTCCTATGGGACCAAACTGTTGAGGTCATCCGGTCCCTAGGCTTACGAACTACTTAATCTAACTTAAACTAACTTATGCTAAGGACAGCACACAGTGCCGCGCGAACCGTGGCAAGGTTTTTCTTCTTATTAAAACCATTCTTGCTCCGGGCAGTTCCGCATACTATCTCCTTGTAGCTTCTTCCATCACCCGCGATTTTACTCTCCATTAAACTGTTCATTTCCTCAGTTGTTTTATTTTTCGACTTCACCACCGTCTTGCTTTCTTTGTTTCTACTACAGACTAGAACTTTTGTTTTATGTACACTCCTGGAAATGGAAAAAAGAACACATTGACACCGGTGTGTCAGACCCACCATACTTGCTCCGGACACTGCGAGAGGGCTGTACAAGCAATGATCACACGCACGGCACAGCGGACACACCAGGAACCGCGGTGTTGGCCGTCGAATGGCGCTAGCTGCGCAGCATTTGTGCACCGCTGCCGTCAGTGTCAGCCAGTTTGCCGTGGCATACGGAGCTCCATCGCAGTCTTTAACACTGGTAGCATGCCGCGACAGCGTGGACGTGAACCGTATGTGCAGTTGACGGACTTTGAGCGAGGGCGTATAGTGGGCATGCGGGAGGCCGGGTGGACGTACCGCCGAATTGCTCAACACGTGGGGCGTGAGGTCTCCACAGTACATCGATGTTGTCGCCAGTGGTCGGCGGAAGGTGCACGTGCCCGTCGACCTGGGACCGGACCGCAGCGACGCACGGATGCACGCCAAGACCGTAGGATCCTACGCAGTGCCGTAGGGGACCGCACCGCCACTTCCCAGCAAATTAGGGACACTGTTGCTCCTGGGGTATCGGCGAGGACCATTCGCAACCGTCTCCATGAAGCTGGGCTACGGTCCCGCACACCGTTAGGCCGTCTTCCGCTCACGCCCCAACATCGTGCAGCCCGCCTCCAGTGGTGTCGCGACAGGCGTGAATGGAGGGACGAATGGAGACGTGTCGTCTTCAGCGATGAGAGTCGCTTCTGCCTTGGTGCCAATGATGGTCGTATGCGTGTTTGGCGCCGTGCAGGTGAGCGCCACAATCAGGACTGCATACGACCGAGGCACACAGGGCCAACACCCGGCATCATGGTGTGGGGAGCGATCTCCTACACTGGCCGTACACCACTGGTGATCGTCGAGGGGACACTGAATAGTGCACGGTACATCCAAACCGTCATCGAACCCATCGTTCTACCATTCCTAGACCGGCAAGGGAACTTGCTGTTCCAACAGGACAATGCACGTCCGCATGTATCCCGTGCCACCCAACGTGCTCTAGAAGGTGTAAGTCAACTACCCTGGCCAGCAAGATCTCCGGATCTGTCCCCCATTGAGCATGTTTGGGACTGGATGAAGCGTCGTCTCACGCGGTCTGCACGTCCAGCACGAACGCTGGTCCAACTGAGGCGCCAGGTGGAAATGGCATGGCAAGCCGTTCCACAGGACTACATCCAGCATCTCTACGATCGTCTCCATGGGAGAATAGCAGCCTGCATTGCTGCGAAAGGTGGGTATACACTGTACTAGTGCCGACATTGTGCATGCTCTGTTGCCTGTGTCTATGTGCCTGTGGTTCTGTCAGTGTGATCATGTGATGTATCTGACCCCAGGAATGTGTCAATAAAGTTTCCCCTTCCTGGGACAATGAATTCACGGTGTTCTTATTTCTATTTCCAGGAGTGTATGTTTATTGTCATACAACCTGCGGTCTAAGGCATAAGTCGTGGACGGGCACTCGGCCAGTGCACATCGCCCGGAGACGTTCGGTCGCGCCGGGCAGTGTTTAGTTTACATCGCAGGGCGGTGCTGAGATGGAAAATAAATAATAGGCAATAAAGAGTGCAAATTTTCTGGAGAGCTCCTATTCGCCCGGCCACAAGTAATCCCACCCAGTATTAATTGTGGATGGCAGGGTGTCAGACCGGACGACTGGGAGTTGAAGAGGCGCCACAAGGCATTGTAATTTCCACGGTCCTGTATATAGGTTTGGTGGCTTCCATTACAAAATATATACGTTTGAATTCCACAGTGCGAAGTACAGTGACGTGCAATAGAAGAATACTGTGTTAAGAGACGTAGCATTGTATTTTGCCACACTTACATTTCCTCGAGCATATATGTTTTATATATGAAACTCTTCAAAAAGATGTGCGCTAAAAAATGAACATTTTTTTGAAAAACCGATTGTTTTTTAAGTTTTAAACGTCCTGTCTCAAACGCTCGAGTCAAGGGAGCGGGCGTGGGGGGGGGGGGGGGGGGGGGATGAGTGGGGGGCACTATCAAGCTTTTACCCCGGTTCGGAAATATCGTAGATCCGAGGCTGATCCCAACACTCAGATCTAATTGCCCTATGAACCACCATGTGCGATATCCAAACCTATAATATTACTAACTTAACATCAATAGGATTCAAAGTGCGGTGAAACTCCGGTCGCATGCTGATTTCTTGTGTGGTACCAGCGTTGACATTGCCATGCTGCAGGAGGTAGGCACAGTGCCCGGTCACTTCTTTATTGATAACATCAATATGCAGGATGCTGTAGGCACTGCCATACTTTTGCGCGACGGTATACCCTTTACGGACCTGCAGCGGCTGCCTAGTGGTCGTGACATTTCTCTCCGAGTGAATGGTGTGCAGATTGTAAACGTATACGTCCGTTCAGGTAGCAATCATAAATACAACTTTCATATTTTTATAAAATCGACGTTCCCATGCTTCTTAGCGCTCATCATGCACATGTTGTTCTCGGCGGTGACTTCAGTTGTGTGCTTAACGACAGAGACCAAACTCCTAACACGAACAGATGTGTAGAACTTGAACACTTAATTCATGGCATGCGTCTTCACGATACTTGGGAAAAACTGTACGGTGAGCGGGTAGCGTACACCTTCGTAACCAGTCATTCTGCCAGTCGTCTGGATAGGATCTATGTGCCCGACGCACTCCGGCGACACAGCATGAACTGTGACATAGCTCATGTCAACATCTCCGCCCATTGCGCATATCAGTGTTACCTTAACCTACGGCGTCAGCAAATTTACCGCGGCAAAGACTACTGGAAATTGAATGTCAGTCTTGTATAGGATGCGCAATTTAAAGAGGAGGTGAACCTAGTGTAGCAACAACTCCAGCGCTACTGATGTCGTTACACTAGCGTTCTACAGTGGTGGATCCAGTATACCAAGCCTAAATTACGTCTCACCATCATGAGCTACTCGCGACGTAAAAGTCTTTGGCAGAAACAGACTATTGTATTTTATTACCGCTGTTTGAGAGAACTGTATAGTCAAACCAACATTCTTTCTCGCGATATCGATGCACAGATCAAAAGATATAAAGTGAAAATAACGGCGATTCAACTCGAACGAATGGAATGAATCATCGTGCGAGCCCACCCAAAAGACGTTGCCGGCGAAGAAAGAGCCTCTCTGTACCACATTCTAAGAACGACGAGATGATGTAAAGCTATGTGATTGAAGCCTTCGTTGATGACGCCGAGAATGCCATCACGAAGCAACGTAATATTGTCTCCCGCGTCTACGACTATTATAGTCAACTTCACAGGAAGCAACCAGTTGATAAACAGTCTTGCGACAATTTTCTCATGACCCTGCGCTGCCACTTGTCACGCGACGATAATGCAGATCTGGAATATGTTTTCACAGAGGACGAAATCCAACCAGCGGTCCACAGCGCAAAGAACGGGAAATCACCAGGGTCCGACGGCCTCAGTTTTACCAGTGGTACTAGAACCTCCTCGAGACAGCGAATGAAGTCTGACACCTGGATATCATATCCTAGGCATTCAAGGAAGGTATCATCTTGCCCTTACCAGAAAAAGGTAATAGCAGAAAGGTCGAAAACATGCGACCCATCACACTCTTGAGCTCCGATTTCAAAATTATTACCAGATCGATTAAGCTACAGATGTAAACCGTTATGCACAAGGTTTTAGGCAGTTACCAATACAGTGTAGTGCAATATCAGCTGACTGTGATTTGAGGGATATCATCTGTTCATATGCTGAAAACAAAGGACATAATGCCCTGATCTTTCTAGATTTTGAGAAGGCGTGTGATCGTGTACGTCATGACTTTCTCTTTAAAAGCGTGGTGAAACTAGGTTTCGGATCTCATTTCATAGAGTTAATTCGCGAACTCACTACAAACGTCTCTTCCAGGATTCTCATTAATGGCCAATTTACAAAAGAGTTTACCATTGGGTCTTCCATCCGATAAGGATGTCCTCTGTCAATGATATTATAGGCCACTGCAGTGGAGCCGCTAGCCGGCCTTGTGACCGAGCGGTTCTAGGCGCTTGAGTCCGGAACCGCGCTGCTGCTACGGTCGCAGGTTCGAATCCTGCCTCGGGCGTGGATGAGTGTGATGTCCTTAGGTTAGTTAGGCTTATGTAGTTCTAAGTCTAGGGGACTGATGGCCTCAGATGTTAAGTACCATAGTGCTTAGAGCCATTTTTTAGTGGAGCCGCTACTGAACAACTTCGTGCAAAGAGGAATAGGGCTTAGCATCGATTCTGTTACTGTCCCATGCATTGCGTATGCTGACGAATTATGCTTAGCTGTGTCATCATCACAACAACTTATGTCAGCAGAAGCTCTTTTAGAGGCATTCGCGTTTGTTTCAGGAGCAATATTAAATAGAACCAAAACCACAGCCTTGCAAATCGGAGGCGATATCGGAGACATATCCCAAGTTATCTAGTGCACAGAAAAGGACTGTTACAGAACTCTCGGTATCACCTCTAAGGTCATGTCAGACAAATTCCTAACGAAGAACTGCTCACAAATGCTTAATAAATTAAGTGATGCTTTCATACTCCACTCCGACCGTGATCTGAACTTACTACAGAAAATTAAGACCATAGAGATCGCCATTACAAGCACGATGAATTATTTGGCGTAAATTCTTCCTACAACCGATTATCTAGCTAAGAGTATGCAGCAAGCGCTATGCTGGTTTCTTTTTAGATGGCACATTTTCGAAGTTCAGTTTGATACGTTAACTTATTCTACGTCCAAAGGTGGCCTTCAACTCATTCAGGTACACAAAAATGAGTAATCCTGCTTCTAAATTGCATCAGGAAGGAAGTTCGTATCCGGAGGACCAGTATCATCACAAACCTCATCAAGCGTTGGAAGCATCATAGCATTGACCCACCTACTGATATCACCGGCATTCCGCTTTATTACCGAAATGTACGACTGTACTACATGGAAATGAGCTACATTCGACTCAACATCGTAGATAGCACAGGCCTGACCACCAGGAAACTTTATGACCTTCTAACGACAACAAACTACAGAAATCGTAAAGAAGAGAAACATCCACATACAAAATGGAGTATAGTTTGGCGGAATGCGCACAGCGACATGTTACCGTCACACGTCATAGCCGACTGGTATCTAACAGTAAATGATAAAGTAGCGACGAATGAGAAGCTACATAAGATAGGTCTTCACCTGACACCCAACTGTGACTCATCCGGAAGAGTAGATACACTAATTCATTGGCTTACGTGTGGACATGCAGAAGAAATTAGAACATTTCTTCGTCATAGATCGTCGGTGATAGACCGTACGACGCCCAATAGTGTAGACCTGTTGGAGATCCTTCAGCCACAAAAACTGAGATATTCACGACCAAAAAACAATTCTGCAACGTGGGTCATGGGCCACACAGCATCGTTTATCATGCAGAATAGGCATGCTACTTTCGTAGATTATTACTCATATCTCGAAAACGAACACCTTAAAATAAGCTGACATCGTGAGTACAGGAGGTCATTTGGAAATATGCTGAACATCATAATCAACGGCAAACTAATTAAAGTCCAGTAATTCGGACAGTAGATAGTGACACTGCTCTGTTTGTACGAACCCTATTTGCTTCCAGAGACTTTACATCTGTTCGAATTATTAAGATATTATTGCAAGAATTCAATAATGCAGAAGGCAGTTTTATTTCCCATTTGTCTTCTTACGTTTTTTCTCTCAAGGAACAGGAGAGCCAATTTTCCTTCGTCAATGAAGTGATGATTATGTGTGTACCATTCGTTTTGCTGTTACTACTTTGAAAAGAACAAATATCAAGAAGACATTTCTTTTCATAAATTGCTTAACAGAATATTGCAAATAATACTTACTTTTATTAATCTACTCACATCACAAATATAGAGAAAATGTTTATTCTTCCTTCTTCAGCAATGAATCTCCGACCTTTTTTTCCAATTACAATGTAATGATTTACTTGCAAATAAAGCTTAGAAGCTGACCGACGAAGGCAACACAGGTGAGAGAATGGCTGGGCTTTATATACATGTAAATATATATTTACCAAAAATAATTTAAGAAATGTATAAAAAAGGGATAGCGCCTTCGATTAGGAATCAGAATGTCCTCGGTCTTGGGTTCGAAACCCGCCACTGCTTAAATTTTAATTAATAATCAGCACTGGCGGTCGAAAACATCCGACATAACAAGTGAACCTTATTCTGCCAACGGCCTTATCAAAGAGGGCGGAAGAGCGGGCAGACGTTCAGGGCACTCTCTTGTCCTTTGGATGGGAAACTTCCCCTATTCTTCTGAGAATAATTTTGGTGAGTAATTTCAATGCATCAGGGTCAAAGTTCGGTGCTGTTCACAAGTCTTTACATCTAGATTTTTAGGTAATGGTACTATTATGCATTTATCAAAGTCTTCTGGTGACTCTCCAGACCTGTAAATAACACATGTCAAGTCATAAGGTTTATTAGTCAAATTTTTAAATGGTTCTTCTTGTATGCTATCAGCCCCTGTAGCTTTCCTTTCTCTAAGCTCCTGTAGTGCTTTCTCGTACTCTTCTTTCATGATAGGAGCCTCTACGTCATCCAGCTCTCCTTCCTCTTTCTTTTCGATAGTCAGATTGCTGTTTGCTTAAAACTACTTAAATTACTAAATGCATTGTTAGTTTCGATTCCAGCAAAAACGCTTTCCTTGATGAATCCAAAGAAAGAATAAATTTTTTAATCACTATGCACTCCACCAATGGCTGGCCAATGCCAATTTCCCGTCAAGTACAACAAAGACAGAAAAATGTAGCACGGGAAGGATGTATATGTGAGCATGAACTCCTGTTCAGAATGATACGTGCTGAGTACAAGCCCTCTTTGTGTGAAATCGGGGTTCATGAACACCCGATAGATAGAATCTAAAAGTGGTAAGGAAGTGACAGTAAACATAATCAGATCTTTCCTTTTTTATGTGTTTTCCGTCGTTCCTTAGTTGCTTCTATATACTTGGATGGTCCACATCTCAGAAAACACCAGAGCTCATGTCTGCATCGTAAATTAAAATTTAAATGTGGGCTTCCAAAAAATGGGAATATTTGAAACCAGACAAGGGTAATAAAGTAAAATTCATAATGTGAATTATTTTTGGTTGCTGCAAATCCTCTCATCGCCCGTACACACAAACACATACACATAACATCTGCTCGACAACATTTACTTACAGAATGAATGCCCTTTTTTTGAAACTTCCTAGAAGATTAAAACTGTGTGCCGAACCGGGACTCGAATCTGGGACCTTTGCCTATCACGGGCAAGTTCTCTACCGACTTTTTCGTTCTAGCTATCCGTTTCTCCGTCACTTCTCGTCGTCAGGTCTGTGCGGATGTCGCATGACGCCTCTCAAATTCCAGGGTGTAAACTTCACTCAGTTTTATTAGTACAGAGGGTTTCCAATCCCCTCACCGTACTCGGTAAACTACCGTGGCGAACAAGGAGTGAGCTCTCCCAGCACAAATCACGACCCGCCCTCACATCTTATATCCGCCAGTTCATCTCCTACCTTTCAAACTTCGCGGAAGTTGTGCACACCATGCGGGACTCTTGGAAGAATGGATATTGCGGAGGCATGGCTTAGCTATGGCCTGGGGTATTGTTTCCAGAGTGAATTTTCACTGTGCAGCGCAGTGTGCGCTTATGTGAAACTTTCAGGCAGATTAGGCAGAGGTCTCAGCTTCGAGATCCGGTCCGGCACACATTTTTCATGTGCCAGGAAGTTTCAACACGTATTTACCTTACGTAGTATTGGCGCCAGCTCCGAAGCCATCGGCATGAAGCTGTGGCAGATGAAGTCACCTTTCCTGTTGTCTGCTGCAAGCCCTTGGATGACGTAGGCGATGGACGCTTACGTCATTCACCTTGGAGCGCACGGGCAGACGTGCTCACTCATCTTCTGAGTCCTCGAAGAAGCGGCAAAACCCGGAGCTAATGGTTTGCTTTTCTCTCAGCTGAGGCGCTACAGTGTTTGAAAGGCGTAAGCAGTATCTGTTACTTACTTACGTTTTAGATCAGTACACTTGTTTTACTATTGCAAGTTTCACATATAACGTTCTCCTAAACGAAACGAAACTCGGCAATGATCGATATTGAACACTACCACAAAGACCTTGTAAAAGTTGCTAGACACCCCGAGAGCGATGCAGTCGCGGGATATTTTGAACCTTCGGCTAGACGCTATTGTGGTGGTAAGAGTCTGCTAAGTAAAGCTGCTTTGTAGCTTTTGACAGAGATCGAACACTGTATATTCATTGGAGGATATGTGCAGTATTTGTTAGTCGACACCAGTTTACGTAAGGAAAACTAGTGAAGAGTTGCGCAGTGTTTGATTGCACAAATAAATTCGGTAAAGGAACCAAAACTTTCATAGGTAAGCGGATATTTTTTAGATGTTTTGTATGTTAATGCACCTGTCTGACAATTGTGTCTACAGCGTGATAATATAACGAAAGTGCATTTAATTGCAAGTTTCCTGTTTCAAAACAACAGCTTTCAATGACTGTCAGGAGACAAGGTTTCCGACAGACAGAAAACCAACTTCAATTTACAGAACATTTCGAAGGATGTTGTTTCCTTGCGAACTATGTAAATTGGAGAAGGCTGAAAGATGGTGTTGTTCCATCTATCGAACATTTACAGCGGAATGTAAATTATTTTCGTACCGTTCACCGTACACCACGTACGGAATTGTGAGGTCTCGATATGACATAGTGAATAAGCAGACCATTTTTCAAGAGCAACAGGAGTTAGTGTTCAGCCTTTTGTAGCAGAGTGCCACCAAAAATGTGACATATTTCACAGCTAATTTCATTGCACTACTAAGTAGGGTATTACGTAATTCAGAAGAGCCCACGGTAGGAGTACTCAAAAGATTTTCTTTGTGTCGATTTTGGGTCTCATCGACGTCGAGGTCTTAAATGACGTAACGCTAGCTCAGCAGTAAAATGACAAGGAAGACTCCGGCCTTGTTATAGAGCAACGTATACAGCCTGGCATTCATTGTGGCTGATTTAAGGAAATCACAAAGGTTGTACGATCCGCATACAGAGTGCTTGATGGAGTTGAAAACTTAATGCATTTTTCTTCATACTTCTCTTTCGAGCCACTGTCCGACCCGCCCCGGTAGCCTCGCGTGTTTACGTGATCGCTTCCGCGACGGGGCAGTATGCCGCATCACATCCGCCCGGCAGATTATCGTCTAGTGGTCGATGTGCCGGCCAGCCTCATTATGGCTTTAGGCAGTAGGTGAATACCGGGCTGGTTCCCATGGTCCGCCTCAGATACACGCTACGCAGACATTTAGAACACTTTGTCACACTTGCTCTCAGAATTTACTCTGTGCTCAGACAGACTGGGAACATCGCTATTGTCCTGAGGTGTATACGGGACTGATGGCCTTCGCTGCCTGGTCTCAAGCACTTACTCAACATCAGCAACCACTTTCCCACTGCGTTGGCTCCACAGCCGGGTTACGTGCTATAGGGTCTTGTCATGTTGAACATCAAATTACAATCCCGTCTTCATGTTAAAAACTGAATCGGTGCTATCTACTCTCGGTTTCCCAGACTGTTTACTTACAGAAACAATTACATTAGGTTTCAATCTTCTTTACACTCAGATGGTTCAAATGGCTCTGAGCACTATGGGACTTAACTTCTTTGGTCATCAGTCCCCTAGAACTTAGAACTACTTAAACCTAACTAACCTAAGGCACCATCTGAGTGGTCGGCGGAGTGGCCGAGCGGTTCTAGGCGCAGGTTCGAATCCTGCCTCGGGCATGGATGTGTGTGATGCCCTTAGGTTAGTTAGGTTTAAGTAGTTCTAAGTTCTAGCGGACTGATGACCTCAGAAGTTAAGTCCCATAGTGCTCAGAGCCATTTGAACCATTTGAACACTCAGATGTATTCAGTAATATAAAAATAATTGCCCGCATCTCGAGGTCGTGCGGTAGCGTTCTCGCTTCCCACGCCCGGGTTCCCGGGTTCGATTCCCGGCGGGGTCAGGGATTTTCTCTGCCTCGTGATGGCTGGGTGTTGTGTGCTGTCCTTAGGTTAGTTAGGTTTAAGTAGTTCTAAGTTCTAGGGGACTGATAACGATAGATGTTAAGTCCCATGGTGCTCAGAGCCATTTGAACCATTTTTTTTATAAAAATAATTCCGGCAAATATCTTCGTTTAACACGGTCAGAAGTTTTACATGTAATACATTCTGTCATAAATTCATGGCCTCAAAAACTGACATTTCCAGTTACGCAAATAGCACTCCGTTTATGACTGTTGCAAGTAGTTCTATGAAACACAGCACTGCAAATAACAATTTTTTTTTGAACGAATAGTGTATTCACTCGTAACTATATTCGAACCTATTACAATCTTCAGGCGGGGGCATATATTTCTCATGTAAACTACATATTTCATCTCATACAGGAAGAAAATAAAAAAAAACAACAAAGAAGCCTTCTGCGATACTGGCAGGTGACAATCTCCTAACGCTTTTTGAAGCACCCTTTCTTTGTATGTAAATTGCACGAGGAAGGTGCAGAGGATTGGCAAAAATATGAAAACACCAAAAACACAACACATTACCACGCCTAAGTAGGAAGTCGTTGGCATTCAAAACAGGTTCTAGTCGTATCGGAATGGATAAACACAGGTCTTGTGTGGTTTTCAAGGGAATCGTATCCCATTCTTCCTGCAAAATAGTGGAAAGTTCTGGTAACGATGATGGACGTGAATGCCGATTACGTACCTTTCTCTCCAATGTGGACCACAAAGGCTCAACAGTGTTGAGATCCGGTGATTGCCAGGGAAGATGGGCAATTCATCCTCGTTCTCACAAAACCAATCTTGGACGATGCGAGTTGTGTAAACAGGGGTCATGTCGTCTTGTACACAGCATCACCACTGGGGAACAAACGTTGTACTATGAGTTGGACCGGATCAGCCAAAATAGTCACATAATCCTTGGCATTAATGGGACCTTGCAGAGTTCCCACTGGGCTCATGGAATAACCCGATGTGGTTGCTTAAATCATCACCGAAACCCCACCACGTTTCACCTTTGGGATGGAAAGTCGGGCAGAAGTTGGAAACAATGTGCAACACGACTCATCTGACCAAATGGGTTTCTTCCGTTGCTCCTTACACCAGGTTTTATGACTTCGGTACCATGTTTTCCGGTTTGCTTTACTGATGAGTGGTTTTGAAATTCCAGCTCGCCCTGAAATTCCCTGCTTATGCTGCTCCCTTCGTGTTGTTTTGGTGCTGAGAGGGTTCGCGAGTGCGACATTCAGGTCTGCAGTGACTTTTGCAACTGTCGCCTCCCTATTTTTCGTCACAGTACTCTTCAATTACCGTCGTCACGCTCACTCAACACACTTTCGTCCGCTTTCCATGTATGCAGCCTGAATATCCAGAATGCCTTTGCAGCTGCGTGGTAAGCGTGGCGAATTGTAAATTGAAGGGGCCCGGGTTCGATTCCAGGCCGGCTCGGAGGGTTTTTTTTCGGCTCAAGGACTGGCTGTTGTGTTGTCCTTACATTCGAATTGTCATAACTGACATTCCACTGTTCAGATGGCTATATGGACACGTCCCGAAAGCCAATAAATGAAAAAAATCTTCGGAATAGCGCCTCTTGAAACACCAAACACTTCGGCTACTTTGATTACGAAAGCACCCACCATACGATTACCAACAATTTGAACACGTTCGAATCCACTTGGCTCCTACATAACGCACTCACATCTACACAGAACACTGGTTCAAATGGTTCAAATGGCTCTGAGCACTATGGGACTTAGCATCTATGGTCATCAGTCCCCCAGAACTTAGAACTACTTAAACCTAACTAACCTAAGGACATCACACAACACCCAGTCATCACGAGGCAGAGAAAATCCCTGACCCCACCGGGAATCGAAACCGGGAACAGTCCGGAACCTGCTACGGTCGCAGGTTCGAATCCTGCCTCGGGCATGGATGTGTGTGATGTCCTTAGGTTAGTTAGGTTTAAGTAGTTCTAAGTTCTAGGGGACTGATGACCACAGCTGTTAAGTCCCATAGTGCTCAGAGCCATTTGAACCATTTGAACATGGGAACCCGTGCGTGGGAAGCGAGAACGCTACCGCACGACCACGAGCTGCGGACACAGAACACTGATCTGACCACGACAGACAGTTACAATGTATCGAACACTGCAAGGTTCCGTTCGTAGTCAGATACATGCCGGCATGGTAGCTCAGCGTGTTCGGTCAGAGGGTTTGCTGCCCTCTGTAATAAAATGAAAAAGTAACTGAATGTATGGATTAAGGATTACCTTGAACGGCTGTCATGGGACGTCCGCAATGAACAATAACGAACAAAATGATATCAACAAATAAAATAAATAAATAAAAGAAACAGAGCCACCAGCAGGTTTGGCTAGCATCTGCATTTATGTTCAAGCATGCATTTCTCTCGGTGTTTTCATATTTTGTCTAACCGCTGTACAATGCCGCATAGGGATGAAATTAAGCCCGAAACCAGTTGCGATAAATAAAGCATTCATTCGACGGAACTGCGCCACTTTCTAAGTTTTTCAGACGTCGTGAAAGGATAAAATATTTGTTTCGTAAATCCTGTTTCTGCACAACACAAATTGTTGTTCCTATCTTTTTCCCAGTCAGCCGGCAGCTGTGACCGAGCGTTTCTAGGCGCTTCAGTCCGGAACCGCGCTGCTGCTACGGTCGCAGGTTCGAATCCTGCCTCGAGCATGGATGTGTGTAATGTCCTTAGGTTAGTTAGGTTTAAGTAGTTCTAGGTCTAGGAGACTGATGACCTCAGATGTCAAGTCCCATAGTGCTTAGAGCCATTTGAACCATTTTTTTTCTCCCTTCAGAATATTTCGGGACTTACGTGTAATATTCAATGGATGCTTCTTGATGCATGTCATATTTTGAATTTATGAGATAACCGTCTTTGGCGTACTGTATTGATTGACAACATGTGTTTTACTGCCACTAGAGCCTTCAGCGGTGCGCTGTCTGTCATATTTTGTGGACGATGTTCCCTCGCAACATTATCTACTCGACTGTTAACTTCGTTTAATGGGTATACGGGGGGCGGTGGTTAGGCATACAGTTTTAACCACCACCTCGAAAAATATGAAGTTATGAAGTTTTTGTGTGTTTGTTTCCAGCTACATGTGTGCAATCGTGATAAACACCGAAATTCCGCGCCATAGTACCCTAGCACGCCGCTTGAGGAGCAGAAACGAAATAGCACAGCACATTGATAAGGCGCGGCATCGTGAGGTGATACGTTTTCGGCAGCGGCGGAAAAGTTGCAGCTGTGTAAAGAACAAGGAGCTAAAATGACTACGGTACAACAGGCGTTCGGCTGACACCGATCGCTAAATAAATACGGCGCAAACGTAAGGCTACGCTGCAACGAGGCCCATGAGAAAGACAGGTCGTGGCTAGAGCCCCAACTCTGAGGATTTGGCAATGTCTACGTCGTGGGTGGTTGATCTATTCACGCAACTTGTTACAATTATTTCATATAAAATATTTGATATTGCATGTATGAAGTATATAGAACAGTAATACTGTGTACAGAGATATTTTGAACACCATTTTCATGTAACAAAATGGCCCTAAGCACTATGGAACTTAACATCTGAGGTCATCAGTCCCCTAGACTTAGAACTACTTAAACCTAACCAACCCATGGACATCACACACATCCATGCCCGAGGCAGGATTCGAACCTGCGACCGTAGCAGCAGCGTGGTTCCGGACTGAAGGGACTAGAACCGTTCGGCCACAGCGACCGGCTCTTTCATAAAACAGAAAAATCGAAATGTAATATTAAACAGCTATAAAAATATCGGCTCGGAATTAGCGTGGTAGTTTGTAAATACACTCCTGGAAATTGAAATAAGAACACCGTGAATTCATTGTCCCAGGAAGGGGAAACTTTATTGACACATTCCTGGGGTCAGATACATCACATGATCACACTGACAGGACCACAGGCACATAGACACAGGCAACAGAGCATGCACAATGTCGGCACTAGTACAGTGTATATCCACCTTTCGCAGCAATGCAGGCTGCTATTCTCCCATGGAGACGATCGTAGAGATGCTGGATGTAGTCCTGTGGAACGGCTTGCCATGCCATTTCCACCTGGCGCCTCAGTTGGACCAGCGTTCGTGCTGGACGTGCAGACCGCGTGAGACGACGCTTCATCCAGTCCCAAACATGCTCAATGGGGGACAGATCCGGAGATCTTGCTGGCCAGGGTGGTTGACTTACACCTTCTAGAGCACGTTGGGTGGCACGGGATACATGCGGACGTGCATTGTCCTGTTGGAACATCAAATTCCCTTGCCGGTCTAGGAATGGTAGAACGATGGGTTCGATGACGGTTTGGATGTACCGTGCACTATTCAGTGTCCCCTCGACGATCACCAGTGGTGTACGGCCAGTGTAGGAGATCGCTCCCCACACCATGATGCCAAGTGTTGGCCCTGTGTGCCTCGGTCGTATGCAGTCCTGATTGTGGCGCTCACCTGCACGGCGCCAAACACGCATACGACCATCATTGGCACCAAAGCAGAAGCGACTCTCATCGCTGAAGACGACACGTCTCCATTCGTCCCTCCATTCACGCCTGTCGCGACACCACTGGAGGCGGGCTGCACGATGTTGGGGCGTGAGCGGAAGACGGCCTAACGGTGTGCGGGACCGTAGCCCAGCTTCATGGAGACGGTTGCGAATGGTCCTCGCCGATACCCCAGGAGCAACAGTGTCCCTAATTTGCTGGGAAGTGGCGGTGCGGTCCCCTACGGCACTGCGTAGGATCCTACGGTCTTGGCGTGCATCCGTGCGTCGCTGCGGTCCGGTCCCAGGTCGACGGGCACGTGCACCTTCCGCCGACCACTGGCGACAACATCGATGTACTGTGGAGACCTCACGCCCCACGTGTTGAGCAATTCGGCGGTACGTCCACCCGGCCTCCCGCATGCCCACTATACGCCCTCGCTCAAAGTCCGTCAACTGCACATACGGTTCACGTCCACGCTGTCGCGGCATGCTACCAATGTTAAAGACTGCGATGGAGCTCCGTATGCCACGACAAACTGGCTGACACTGACGGCGGCGGTGCACAAATGCTGCGCAGCTAGCGCCATTCGACGGCCAACACCGCGGTTCCTGGTGTGGCCGCTGTGCCGTGCGTGTGATCATTGCTTGTACAGCCCTCTCGCAGTGTCCGGAGCAAGTATGGTGGGTCTGACACACCGGTGTCAATGTGTTCTTTTTTCCATTTCCAGGAGTGTATTATATGTAATGAGTTAACAACTCGGTGCCAATGTTTTAAAATATGGGTGTGCCTATTTACTAGTTTTTGTCCTTATATAGGCACTTGAAAAAGTGCTGTTTCTCTTTTAATCATGTGTAGTTACTTTAAGAAATTTTTATTGTACAGGGGGGGGGGGGTGAGTATAGTTTCCAGTTACCGTGGAAAGTATTTTCATTAATAGTTTCGTTTAACATTTAACCAGCATTCATTTTGTGTACTTCATGAAAGGTTTGTTGTTTGGTGAGTTGTAGTAAAAACTTAATTCTTTGAAGGTTGTGTTACTTGTGCAAGTTCCCTCCCATAGGCCAATTCACTATAAAAATATCTTAATTATCACTCGTCTTACCGTGCCTTTATAAGAAATGGGGTTTGTGTGTGTATGGTTATGGTAATGACATAAAAATACATCACAAATATTTCTCTCTCCACTTGTTTGGAAATTTGTGTTAAGTTCCTATGGGACCAAACTGCTGAAGTCATCGGTCCCTAGGCTTACACACTACTTAAACTAACTAACACTAAGGACAACACGCACACCCATGCCCGAGGGAGGACTCGAACCTCCAACGGGGGCAGCCGCGCGAACCGTGGCAAGGCGCCTCAGACCCCGTGGCTACCCCTCGCGGCTCCCTCCACTTTGCTAATTGCGAAAATATCTCAGGAATTGAAAATTTTTGAGATGAACTGCTACAGCAGACTTTTACACTAGGGGCGTATACAACTTGTTTCATGTTTATAACTACTACTATGTATTACTAACGTATATTTGCAGTACACTATTGAGCGCCAGGTTCTGGTTCCCAGTTGTCTCTCCAGCAATTTATGGCCCATCTTGTTATTCGTTCGGGCTCACTTGGAAATCTGAACATATGAAAAACATTTTTCCAATGGTTAGTGCAGTTCACAGCTGAGCAGCCACCCATATTTACAACGAATTCTTCAATACATATAATTATAAATCTCCACTCACATCGTGACTCATATGTAAACAAGTAAGAATATTCTATACTTTGGGGGAAACATGGCGGACAGCTCATCTCGGGTTATAGCAGTCTTAGCAGTAGCGCGTACGTCACAGAGTGCCAGCAGCCGTCTCCGGTGGAAAGGGAGTAGCTATTTCAGCCAAGTTTAATAATTGACAGTACCTTTAAATACATGCAAGCTCTCTATAGCACACGACTATGTTAATACCTTTAGTGGGTACCTTTTCAATTATATTCTGATTTCCCTTGGGCCTTGCACGGAGCCGAGCATTCGCGAAGTGTAGCGGACAAGCAGACTAGTGTGACGTCACAATTTCGGTTCGAGACCAGTATTTCTCGTGGACACCGGCATTGCATATCAAACTATTACAACAACCTTTATATGAAATTTCAACCGAACGCAAGCTGTGTCGTACTCATTTTACCCAAACATGTGTCAAGCCAGTCCAGATCATTAGTTTTGCCTGTTGCATTGGCCTGACACAGCTACAAAATTTCCGCTGCTGCCAAAACCGAGTTACGGAACGATACCCGTTTTATCAAAAGGCTGCGTCATTTTTGTCGGGGCTACAGACGTGTACTTGCAAACAAACGAACAAATAATTACTTAACTTCACCTCTTCACTGCGATAATTAAAACTTTACGACTACCGTTCGTACAACAAGAAGCACACTGAGACACAAATGACCAGTGGCGGACCTCTTCAGAGGTTTCCGAGGCTTAGCGTACCAGAAAATTTGAAACAAAACAATGTACAATTAGATTTAGAATACAACAATACGTTGAAAACAATGTAAGGTTGTCTTGTATGTTACTACGGTTTCATTCGATCGAGTTGGGAGTTCACTGGGTTATGCATGCTATCCAGTTAACAGTTCATACCAGGCTTCTACGTGGCAGGCGACACGGCGGCAGGGAATCACGTGTGTCGTAAGAGTGCTTTCAGAAAACTTGCTTTAATCGTATAATTTGTGAGTGGAGGTGGTTAACTCATTACACAGTGAGATGACAAAAGTCATAGCATACCTCCTAGTACTTTGTCGGACTTCCTTAAACCCGGAGTAATGTAGCAACGCCGGCCGCAGTGGCCGAGCGGTTCTAGGCGCTACACTCTGGAACCGCCCGAGCGCTAAGGTCGCAGGTTCGAATCCTGCCTCGGGCATAGATGTGTGTGATGTCCTGAGGTTAGTTAGGTTTAAGTAGTTCTAAGTTCTAGGGGACTGATGACCTCAGAAGTTAAGTCCCATAGTGCTCAGAGCCATTTGAACCAGCCAATGTAGAACTCGACGTGTCATGGACTCAAAAAACCGTTGGCGGCCCCAAAAGAAACACTGTGCCAAGCTGCCTCTAAGCGGTCCAAAATTGCGAAAATGTTGTTCGTGCAGGATTTTGTCCACAAACTGACCTCTTAGTTATGTCCCATAAATGTTCGATGGGATTCATATAGGGCGATTTGAGTGGACAGATCATTCGCTCGAACTGTCCAGAATGTTCTCCAAACTAATCGTAAGCAATTGTGGCCCGGTAACACGGCGCATTGTCATCCTTAAAAATTCCATTGTTGTTTGGAAACATGAAGTCCATGAATGGCTGCAAATGGTCTCCAAGTAGCCGAACACAACTATTTCCAGTCAACGATCCGTTCAGTTGGACCATATGACCCAGTCCGTTCCATGTAAACACAGCCCACGGCATTATGGGGCCACTACCAGCTTATATAGTGCCTTATTGATAACTTAGGTCCATGGCTTCGTGGGGTCCGCCCTAGCACTGAAAATGGAACTCATCTGACCAGGCCGAGGTTTTCCAGTCGTCTAGGGTCAAACCGATATCGTCACGAGCCGCGGAGAAGTGCTGCAAGCGATGTCGTGCTGTCCGGAACCGCGCGACTGCTACGGTCGCAGGTTCGAATCCTGCTTCGGGCATGGATGTGTGTGATGTCCTTAGGTTAGTTAGGTTTAAGTGGTTCTAAGTCCTAGGGGACTGATGACCACAGATGTTAAGTCCCATAGTGCTCAGAGCCATTTGAACCATTTTTTGATGTCGTGCTGTTAGCAAAGGTTCAAAAATGGCTCCGAGCACTATGGGACTTAACTTCTGAGGTCATCAGTCCCCTAGAACTTAGAACTACTTAAACCTAACTAACCTCTGGACATCACACACATCCATGCCCGAGGCAGGATTCGAACCAGCGACCGTAGCGGTCGCGCGGTTCCAGACTGTAGCGCCTAGAACCGCTCAGCCACTCAGGCCGGCTGTTAGCAAAGGCACTCGCGTCGGTCATCTGCTGCCATAGCCGATTAACGCCAAATTTCGCCGCACTGTCCTAACGAATACGTTCGTCGTACGCTCCCCATTAATTTCTGTGGTTATTCCGCACAGTGTTGCTCGCCCGTTAACACTGACAACTCTACGCAAACGCCGCTGCTCTCGGTCGTTAAGTGAAGGCCGTCGGCCACTTCGTTGTCCGTGGTGAGAGGTAATGCGAAAAATTTGGTATTGTCTGCACTCTGTGGATCTCGAAATATTGAATTCTGTAACGATTTTATAAATGGGATGTCCCATACGTCTAGCTCCAACTAGCATTCCGCGTTCAGAGGCTGTTAATTCCCGTCGTGCAACCATAATCACGTCAGTAACCATTTCACGTGAATTACTTAAATACAAATGACAACTCTGCCAATGTACCGCCCTTTTATACATTGTGTACACGATACTAGCGTCATCTGTAAATGTGCATATCGCTATCCCATGACTTCTGTCACATCGCTGTATGTCTAGAGCGGAACGGCTTATTCGCGAGCATTTGCACAGAACTTCTGAGTTCTAACTAACATCGAGCACAATTCAGAACGAATTAACTGAATCAGTCATCGATGTCATTAAAGATCGCATTAAAGAAGATTTACAGTCATGTGCGCCTGTTGGAGGACAAGCACTTGAAACGCTGGATGTTTCTTGTAAGTCGCAAATGAGTATTATTCTCAGGTTTTGTGTCCAAGACGCTCGCTTAGAAACATTTATCGGATTTCAAAATGTTTCTGGCGACAAAACTGTTCAGAGTTTATCAGAAATTGTACTCATTGTACTTGATGTTGGGAGAGTTCTTGACAAAATAATGAGCCAAACATATGGTGGAACCCCAGTACTGGCGGGTAAACGTCGAGGTGTTTAGAATTTTGTTGAACAAAAATTTTCACGAGCTATATTTGTGCAGTGTTATGCTCATTAACTTAATCTAGTGATGTTACATTGTTCTAAAAATATCAAAGCAGTTAAGCTTTTCATTTACACTCTTGTATCATTCCAATTCATTTTTAGCAAGACCTCGAAGAGAACACAACTCTTAGAAAATAAAGGAATCAGATTGCTTCAAACATGTACTACATGCTGGAATTTCAGTTCACGAGCTGTTCAAACAATGCATCTGAAATACCATGAGTTGAAAGACATTTTCCAAAATATTACCAGAGATGATGATGATTGGGATGCGAAGTCGTTCTACAGTGCTTCTGACGTGCTTAACATCCTTAATAAAACTCAATTCCTTTTCTTGCTTTGCGTTTATGAAGGAATATTTGTATATGTTGCCTATTTTTATGCACTTCTTCAACACAAAATTGCATGGGAAGCTCTAACCAGAAATTTCACATTGAAATAAGTGTTAGTGAGCGTGCCTTCCTGTCCACTCAGATGTTATCTTATGGGATCTTAGATAACGCGTTACTGCAACTGGAAATGCATTTTATACATCTTTAAAATATTCAGCTTATAGAGTTGCATTACAAGAACCAGTCTGGAAATTATAAATCAAATTTCCCAACAATGAAACTGAATGGACTTCCCACAACTTACCCATTCTTCAACAAAGGACAATTGGAAAATGAGTTAGAAAACATTTACATTGACAAAAATTATTTTATCGCCTCGACACTTTCTTAAATTCATAATGGGCAGTGATCTTCAAAATATTTATAACTAAGTTAATCAGATAGATACTCTGTCGCTACAGTTTCTTATGAAAGAAGTACGAGCACCTTAAAAGAATTAAAAATTGCCTTGGAAATTCAATGACAAATGATAGGTGAGGTTCTCTCTGCACAATTGTCATAGAAAGAAACCTGGTTAAACAACTTAGAAATGATCAGAACTTTTAAAGATAAAGTGACTTAAAGCTTTGGTACCAAGAAGAATCGACGCATGCATCTCCTGTATAAAAAGATATAAGGTAAGCCTACCCACAATTAATCCATTAGCTTCGCCACTGCAAACGACATATTAATTGAAAACTAGTATGTTTGTCTGCATCGCCATCTTCTGCAGCAGCTGTTAAATCAACTATTATTGGTTTCTACGTCATAAGCTTACTGCAATTATTTGAAGAGAATTTTACACCAGACGCGTTTCGCTTTTTTTTTATAAAGCAACTTCCGCGGTCATTCTGTAAATATGGATACATATGTTTGTACATTTTTGGTTGTTTTAGTTTAAAAACAGTATTTTGTCTATAAAGTTGGCATACAATTTACTTACGGTGTTTCTGCCTCTTGATGATGATGATGTTTGGTTTGTGGGGCGCTCAACAGCGTGGTTATCAGCGCCCGTACAATTACCCAATCTTTGCTCAGTCCAATTGCGCCACTTTCCTGGATGATGATGAAATGATGAGGACAACACAAACACCCAGTCATCTCGAGGCAGGTGAAAATCCCTGACCCCGCCGGAAATCGAACCCGGGACCCCGTGCTCGGGAAGCGAGAACGCTACCGCGAGACCACGAGCGGCGGACCGTTTCTGCCTCTTGTTCACCTATTCTGGAAACCACTGCTTCTTCGTGTTGGTTAGCGGAGGTCGATGTCGAAAGAAAATTCGTTACACATATACACTTGGGAGTTTTTGCCTTTTTGCATTTCTCTTACCTTACAGTCCGCAGCTCGTGGTCTATCTAGCTTTTCTGCCCTGGATCAAGGGGGTCCGGGTTCGATTCTTAGCCGTGTTGGGGATTTTCTCTACCTGGGTAATGGGTGTTTGCGTTGTCTTCATCATTATTTGTGAAAGTGGCTACATTGCACTATGTAAACATTGGGACGTAGTACGGGCGCTTATGACCGCGCAGTTGAGCGCCCCGCAAACTGTGTGGTTTCATCCAGTTCAGTTACAGTTTTTTATGTTTGTGCGTTTGTTTTTCGTGTAGTTTGTGAGCGCTGCCAACCTGTGTGTGTGTGTGTGTGTGTGTGTGTGTGTGTGTGTGCGTGAGTGCTTTTTGTAAATTCCACGCCAACTTTATAAACAAAATACAATTTTTAACCCAAAAAAACAAAACTGTACAAACAATTTATCCATATTTGCACAATCACCAAAGAAGATGCTTTATAAACAAAAGCGAAACACGTCTGGTGTAATACCCTCTCTGATTAATTGTAGTAAGCTTAAGATGGCCGGCCGGAGTAGCCGAGCGGTTAAAGGCGCTACAGTCTGGAACCGCACGACCACTACGGTCGCAGGTTCGAGTCCTGCCTCGGGCATGGATGTGTGTGATGTTCTTAGGTTAGTTAGGTTTAAGTAGTTCTATGTTCTAGGGGACTTATGACCGCAGCAGTTGAGTCCCATAGTGCTCAGAGCCATTTGAACCATTTAGCTTAAGATGGGGAAACCAATAATAATTCAATCAAAACTGTTTCGCTACTAACTTAAATGAGACGCTCTACGAACTATAGTGAGGTACACAGAAGATGGTGCATAGGTACCGAATTATGTCTAAATGACAAACAGAGAAAAGAAAATATACGATAGTTTCAGAAGCAGGGTTTATAGAAAACAAATTTATTTCGCAATGACGGATACAATGTTGAGCGTCACCATTATGTATAAAATAAAGGAAAATAATCAGAAGGCGTTCGTTCCCTCACGAGTTTACTAGAACAAAAATCGAGATATCTGAAATTTTTGTTGAGCGCAATGGGCACCGTACTACGGTTGTGACGTGATCCTGAGCTGCGGTAAAGACAAGGCTGCGCAAGGCCGTGAGTCAGTGAGGGTCTTCGTCGGAATGGTTCGCTGCGAGCGGGGTGGGGAGCAGCAGGGGCGGAAGACGTGACGTCACAGGCGGACGCGCGGCGCCGGCTGCAGCAGCGAGTCACTAGTCAGCCAGTACACGACGAACGTCCTGCTGAGAGGCGCGCGCCGCTCCTACACGAACCCACCGACGCAGCTCGCCCCGACACTCCACCACCGCATGTCGAACGCCTACTCCGGTGAGCTCACGCTGAGGCTGCGCGTCTGGAGACTTCAATGCATGTGACTAACAGCAACACCACGAGTTAACAGTATATTCTTCACGAACTCCACACGTCGAACTACGACCTGTAATCCGTCTCCTTTTTCTCCTTGCTTCTTGGGACTACGCGAAATATTGTGAAATGTGCGCTCAGTTTTCTTTTATGTTTTGTTCTCGATCGATTCACGAAGACAAAAGTGTTTATATAATCTAGAAAGTTGAGGGCTCTGCATTTAAAACGTATTGAATATACTACTGTTCTCCGAGGAAGATAGTGCCAGTGAAATTTTCTGCCCTTGCTGTTATTCTCACTTTCTGAAATATATTTCGATGGTCAGAATCTGAGAATGAAGTCCTGAATTCGTAATGACATGAGCTACGAATTTCGACTCGTTAAATTTATTCTACTTGTTTATTCGTGCAATGTCTAGTTTCATCACTGTGAGTTCAGTTTGATCTACGTCTCAACACTGCAACTCACTATGCGGTGAATGCGAAACAGGACTTTTTTTTAACAGCGTCTTATATTCAGCTCCTATTCACCGAAGGAGGGGCGCAAGAATGATGGCTGTGTGTGAGCTGTTCATCTGAACCTCTGCTACGAGATTGATCTATAGGGTGTTCTCCCTGAAAACAAGTCTGTCGAATTTCTTGAGTGGGATTACGCAATACATTAGACATCCACTCCAAATAGATACTGCTTCAGATTTTTCAAGTTGAAAAATTATTACTCTCTCGTGTCAGTGTAACAAGCGTCACACATCCACGTAAGGCTAAGCATGCTTTGGAATGAAATTTGTTGTATTAGTGCGCTATGATGCGACCTTACAAGTAAGATTATAGTTTAACGTCCCGTCAACCGTGAGGTCATTAGACACGCAGCAGAAGCTCGGATTAGAAGAGGATGGGAAAGGAAATCGACCTTGCCCTTTTCAAAGAAATAATCCCGGCATTTGCCTGGTCCTATTTAGGGAAATCACAGAAAACCTAAATCTTGATTGCCAGACAGGATTTGAACCGCCCTTCTCTCGAATGCGAATCCAGTGTGCTAACCACTGCGCCATCTCGCGCGGTGAGCTTACAAGTAAGAAAAGCTTCTCTCAAGACAATCCGTGGCAGCCTTCCTTCAGACCATCGTAAGAGGAGACAACAGCAGTGACGCCGAGAGATATACAGGCAGATTTCCTGTTGGCAGCTGGCAAACTTAAACCCTGAATGACAGCGACAGTTTAAGGTTACGATCTTTTATGGTCAGTTTGTGGTTATTGGCACAGGCAAGAGATAAGCTTTGTAGGGAATGTGCAGCAGCATACGTTGAAGCTGTAGTGCTCAAACGAAATGTGAAAGTAAGAAACTTTCATACACAAAATTATTAGCATTTCCACCAAGAGAACCATTATGAGTTGCTATTCGTAACTAAACGATCACGTTAGGATTGTTTTCTCAATTGGAATTCGTCACCATCTTTACACACATCTCTAATGGGAACGACATAACTACTGTCAACAAGAACCGTCCAACTATACTGTTTATAGATAAATAAGCTAAATACATTATCTGTACAAATAATGTATTTAGCTTATTGTTATAAGCTAAATTATTATTATAAGCTAAATACACTATTCTTGCAGAGTAACAAATATTTTTAGGGTGCTGCAATCTTTAAACAGGTATTTTCCATGTAAAACATCTGACAGGAGTATTTGGCATTTTATAAAGATTACTAGCTGAGTACTGGCATTGCCCGGGTACGTATTTATTCGAATCTTCTATTAGTCCATCTGCTCCTCCCCCTCTGTCAGCCTGCTCATTCCCCCTCTACCCATCTCCTCTTCCTCCCCTTTAATTACATCTCTTCCTCCACCTCTATTTGTCCATCTCCTCCTGCTCCCCCTCTCTGGCCATCTTCTCCTCCTCTTCACCCTGGACGTCTCCTCCTCTTTCCTTTCTCTATCCAGCTCCTCCTCTCCCCTCTCTCCTCCCATCTCCTACTCTTCCCTTTCTCTGTCCATCTCCTCCTCACCCCTCTCTGTCCACGTTATCACGCTCATCCCAAAAGGATGCTAGTGGTTCTTACGCCCACAGTATTGCTTTCCATACTGTGTGGGATCCTACCCACTCGTCTAACACAGGGTGCCTAGGAAGCTGTTTTCTCGCTTAGCTGGACAACATTCAAGCAAATCTTATTGTTGGAGTTTATTACAGTAAATTAATTAGACAGTAATTAACTTTGCCTTTTTTAAATGAAGTGTCGCAAGCAATTGGAGACATGCAAATAATCTATGTCCTTCGATATATACAATTTCCATGCAAGCAAAACAGAAGTCACGACTAAAAAGTTAGGATGACGGCTTGTCTTCTAGTGCGACTCTTCTCGTGTGGCCGAGGCTGGCTGGTGAGGCGCTTATATTCTCTTCGTATAGGTGCTGCTCCTGTCGTTTTGTCGTCCTAGTCAGCGTTCTATTGGCTGACATCGCCTCACAACCTTCTCGTATGTTACGTTCCAGGCCGACGTGCCGATGCTTAATGTTGCGTTGAAATAGTTCCAGGGGTTTAGGATGAACGTTTAACTTGCGGCTTTGCCCACTTACGCACATGTCAAATATATTTCACAGACATTTAAAATATTTCATACGTATTTGTACACATATTTCTCCTGTATGTTTAGCAATTTCGTCCAGCACTTTCATTTTCTCGAAGCTCAGTGTTTATAACGTCGTATCTCCTGAACGATGTGCTGTACAAGGCCGCAAATTTGCAGGTATATCCTGTGGCATATGTGGCTACTGTCTCCGAAGTGTGTTGTGAATACCTTTAGAAGTAAACAAGTAATGAATTAAAACGTCGTGCTTAATGCGGTAGTCTTACTGCATGAACAGCGAAAACGTAGTAAGCTACAAACATTTTTCCTTTCATTATTTTGTGGAGGTCATCAGCGAGAAACAGTTCTGTAAAGGTTTGAAATTATGTGTAAATTCTGTTGCAAGCTTGTATGCATTGTCAGTATTCGTGCATCGTGAGCTACACTGCTTTTTCACCCCCGCCCCCACCCCCAGGCTTTTGAAGAGTAGGTGGTTCTTACCCCCACAGCGATGATTTCCAGACAGCAAGGTATATGTGTACCAAGTTTGGTTTAAATCGGAACAATGCTTTAGGAGGAGATATGGAACATACATACTTGCATACATACGTACATCACTTTTTATAATACATATAGATTTAAAGAGCAGGTTACATCTATACAAACACTGCACAATTAATAGAGTCGTGAAATTAAAAAAAAAGCTACTTGAGGGTTTTTTTACGATTACACTGATCACCTAGAACATTGTGACCACCTACGTAATACCGAGCGAGGTGGCGCAGTGGTTAGATACTGGACTCGCATTCGGGAGGACGACGGTTCAATCCCTCCTCCGGCTATCCTGATTTAGGTTTTCCGTGATTTCCCTAAATCGTTCCAGGCAAATGCCGGGATGGTTCCCTTGAAAGGGCACGGCCGACTTCCTTCCCTAATCCGATGAGACCGATGACCTCGCTGTCTGGTCTCCTTCCCCAAAACAACCCAACCCAACCTACGTAATAGCCGGTATGTACACTTTTGGCACGGATAACAGCGGCGACGCGTCGTGGCAATGTGGTCTTGGTAGGTTGCTTGAGCGATTTGGCACCACATATGCACACACAAGTCTCCTAATTCCTGTAAATCCTGGCAAGGGGGCCATGCTCTGACGCTACGTTCAATCACATCCGAGATGTATTCGATCGGGTTCAGATCTGTCGAATTGGGGGGCCAGCACATCAATTGGAACAGCCACTGTGTTCCTCGAACCACTCCATCACATTCCTGGCCTTGTGACATGGCAAATTATCTTGTTGAAAAATGCCACTGCCGTCGGGAAACATGATCGTCCTGAAGGGGTGTACGTGGCCTGCAAACAGTGTAAGATAATTCTTGGCTGTCATGGTGCCTTGCACGGGCTCCACTGGATCAATGAATAAACACATGAACGTTCCCCAGAGCATAATGGAGCCACCGCCAGCCTGTCTCCGTCCTGGCGTACAGGTGCCAAGGAGCTGTTCCAGTGGAAGACGATGGATTCGTGCCCTCTCATCGGCATCATGAAGGAGGTATCGGGATTCATTACACTATGCAACGCTCTGGCACTGCCCCAACGTCCAGTGCCGATGACCACGTGCTCGTTTGAGCCTTAGCTATCGATGTCATGGTGTTATTGACTCATGCATTGACACATGCATGGGTCGTCGGCTGCGAGGGTCCGTCGTTAGGAGTGTTCGATGCACTGTGTGCTTAGACACACTTGTACTTCGACCAGCATTGAAGTCTGATGTTGGTTCTGCTACAATCCGTCGCCTTTCCTGTTTTACCAGTCTGCCCAACGCACGACGTTCGGCATCTGTCATGAGGAGTGGCACCGAGCAGGGTGGCGCAGTGGTTAGACACTGGACTCGCAGTCGGGAGGACGACGGTTCAATCCCGCGTCCGGCCATCCTGATTTAGGTTTTCCGTGATTTCCCTAAATCACTCCAGGCAAATGCCGGGATGGTTCCTCTGACAGGGCACGGCCGACCTCCTTCCCAATCGTTCCCTAATCTGATGAGACCGATGACCACGCTGTCTGGTCTCCTTCCCCAAACCAACCAACCATGAGGAGTGGCCACCGAACCTCAAGACGTTTGGACGTGGTTTCACCTTGGTTTGGCCACGTGTTGAAGACACTCACCACAGCACTAATCCAACACACGACAATGCGTGCAGTTTCCGAAATGCTCGTGCCGAGCCTCCGGGCCATCACAGTCTGCCCTCGATCAAACTGAGATAGATTGCAGGCCTTCCCCCATTCTACACACGGATAGCACGCTCACTGATACTACGTACACGCACCGTGTGTGTGCCTATCAGTCATTCCTCGCCAGGTGATGCTGCTATCGCCTGGACGGGTTTATATCGTAGGTCAGTGGTCATAATGTCCTCACAGATCAGTGTATGTAAATGAGAATTGGTTTTCTGCTGTCCATTTGTAAATTAATTTTATGAACGTTGTCTGTTTTGACTGAAATCTAAGAAAAATCTACTAACGTCACCAGTGAACAGCAGGCAGCAGTTTCGGCTAGCTGCATGGACGTTTATAAAATGTCCTAATAATTAAGTTCATATATGCTCTGCAGCTCGTGTAATGTGACTATGAACTTCCACTTCATAAGATGAAGGCGCTATGTAAGTCTTTGAGCGCCATTTATGTCCCGATTAACTGCAAAATTTCTTTCACTGACAGTGATGTATGAACAAAAGTTTGTATGTGGGATATTAGCTACAGCGTTCGAAACATTTCAGACCATACGCTATATTTTTGCCTCACGGGATTAGCCGAGCGGTCTTAGGTGCTGCAGTCATGGACTGTGCGGCTGGTCCCGGCGAAGGTTCGAGTCCTCCCTGGGGCATGGGTGTGTGTGTTTGTCCTTAGGATAATTTAGGTTAAGTAGTGTGTAAGCTTAGGGACTGATGACATTAGCAGTTAAGTCCAATAAGATTTCACACACATTTGAACATTTTTTTGCTATATTTTTCCTAATTTAGACTAATACAGCTGAAGCAGTACTTTTAGGCCGGTTTTAGACAAATAAGTGCGTAAGTGAAGCCATCTTACTAATTTTCATCCACTAAGATCAAGCTTCCCAATTCCCACAGACAGAAAAAAATATTAAAGAAGGAGCTTATAATATATTCATTCAAGTTGTTCAGGTGCAGGGTGACTACGGGTGTTAATGACTTCATACTCAATTTAATTTTCGTTATTACGAGGGGCGTTCAATAAGTATTGCAACACACTTTTTTTTTTTTTTTTAAAGCAGGTTGGTTTTATTCAGGATTCCAGTACATCATGTTATTTCCCATTCTTTTGGCTACAAAACCATGTTTTTCAACGTAATATCCATTCAATGCGAATCCTTACGCCACCTTACTGGGAGGGTCTGTGTGCCCTCATGGTACCAGTCTATTGTTGGACGGGAGATCGGATAGGTTTGCACGATCCTGTTGTGATGCTGAAAGACCCCTCGCCCAACGACTCGCCGTGCTTTTGTTCAGTGCCAGGTCTCCGTAGACATTCTGCAAGCCGCAGTGAATATCTGCGAAGCTCTGGTATCCCGCCAAATGAAACTGAATGGCAGCTCTCTGCTTCGAACGCATCTCCGTTACAGACGCCATTTTGAAGGTTGCATATAGCGCCGCCACATATCACAGCTTTATTAGGCTGTAGAGGCTGAAGCGTGAATATTCCGCTATGCTTCAGAATAAATTTCGCTTTTTTTTCGACGGAAATTGGTCGATAAAAATATGTGTTGTATTACTTATTGAACGCCGCTAGTATTTATTACCATTTCAACATAGTGAGGAAACAAGTAGCGCAAAACGAACACAAAAGGAATAAAATGCGATCACATATTCTTTACTCCCGCAGGCCTAGCCGACTGTGATGGATGAAAAACTGAAAGCTTGTGGACTGCAATGTGATGGTTGTGTTGTTGACGAAGACGAAAGAGAAGGTTCAGGTTGTAACTGTGTGCTGGCTTATAACCTGCTGCATTCGAATTACACTAAGTGGACAGTGGAACGCGAAGTTGACATCCGCCAGTCACATGTCCTCACTCCGTAGAATGGGGAGGAAAGACTTTGAAATTTTCCCCAGCAAACTAGTGCAAAGTCTCGTGATTGATCGCCAAATTTTTGATAAGCATGAAAATATCTTTCACAATTGAGATTCCAACTGACTGTCCTTAGATCGAGAATCATCACTTAAGCGTGAATTAATGGTGTCGGCAACAGAAGCGGGCATAAATTAAAATATTTCTCTTACGTAAAATCTGAGCCCCAGTTGGCCCTATTTATATGCTGCACAGCGCTCACTCATATTGTCAGTTTAGGGTGAATGGTTAAAACTTAAGGTAATTCGCCTTGATAAATGAGCAAATTTGAAATGCAATAAACAGAATGTATCTTCCTGGCGAAGAAAATAATAACATTAATATAACTGAAGTGTGGTTGACTGAGGTCCTAAAAATGTGTGAGATACAAGAGGTGTTTTGGACTGTCGACTTTTTTCAAAATATTGAAAATCCGATATATCGATATTTAAAAAATTCGTTAGCGACTCACAACACATCGAAAATGTATCGATACATCAACGGCAAAATTATCGATCTACCGGCCTATAAAATATCGGCTGCACAATGCGAATATACTACCGGTTTTAGAGCTGTATATTTAAGTATTGATTTATCATTATATATTCTGTAAGAATCAAAGCAAGAACTGAAAGCAAAACGATGCACATTCATGCTTGGCGATAACCACTTCGCTAACAATTGTAACTGCATGTAAGTGGCACAATAAAAGGTGTCTGATAGGTCCGTCGTTCAGTTTCGTCACATTTCGGATTTGTCCGGAACACATCGTGTCGACTTCCCTGTTTTTTCATTTCTGCCAACACCAGCGACCTGCCAGTTGTAGTGTCAAAATTGCATGGTGAAGCTAAATGTCGCAGTTTTTGTTGGTAGCGCCGTACGCCTATTACGTCATCGTTTCCCCTCAGATGTCTCCGCCCACCGCAAAGACCAATCTTGTCACTCGGATTTTTGTTCATCATTTTCAGCAACTGTTTTTGAAGAATGATGATGTGAAGAAACATCACACTAGGTGCATTAAAATTGTTTTAACACCGGAATTCTCGTTTTTCAATTCACACCTCCCCTTCCCCCCCCCCCCCCCCCCCCCCAAGGGCAATCGGACTTCTTCTTTTGTGCCGCCTATACTTGCATCACACATTCAAAGAGATATTTTGGATGTGATGAAAGCTCAAAAAGTAGCAAGACTCCTTCACCAATTAAAAGTAAAATTATGTTCTACTACAATTTCAAAAGAACAACTTCAAATATTTACCGAAAATTGCGAAAAAATATAATATAAAATAAAAATATCGGTACTTGATATTGCCATTCTGATTTACAGGGTGGTCCATTGATAGTGACCGGGCCAAATATCTCACGAAATAAGCATCAAACGAAAAAAACTACAAAGAACGAAACTCGTCTAGCTTGAAGGGGGGAACCAGATGGCGCTATGGTTGGCCCGCTAGTTGGCGCTGCCATAGGTCAAACGGATATCAACTGCGTTTTTTTAAAAATAGTAACCCCCATTTTTATTACATATTCGTGTAGTACGTAAAGTAGTATGAATGTTTTAGTTGGACCACTTTTTTCGCTTTGTGATAGATGGCGCTGTAATAGTCACAAACGTATAAGTACGTGGTATCACGTAACATTCCGCCAGTGCGGACGGTATTTGCTTCGTGATACATTACCCGTGTTAAAATTGACCGTTTACCAATTGCGGGAAAGGTTGAGGTCGTCTTGAAAAAAATGGTTCAAATGGCTCTGAGCACTATGGGACTTAACTGCTGAGGTCATCAGTCCCCTAGAACTTAGAACTACTTAAACCTAACTAACCTAAGGACATCACACACATCCATGCCCGAGGCAGGATTCGAACCTGCGACCGTAGCGGTCGCGCGGTTCCAGACTGTAGCGCCTAGAACCACTCGGCCGCTCCTGCCGGCGAGGTCGTGTTGATGTGTGGCTATTGTGATCAAAGTGCCCAACGGGCGAGTGCTATGTATGCCGGATAGTTACGTTATTTAAGGAAACAGGAAATGTTCAGCCACATGTGAAACGTCAACCACGACCTTCATCAAATGATGATGCCCAAGTAGGTGTTTTAGCTGCTGTCGCGGCTAATCCGCACATCAGTACCAGACAAATTGCGCGAGAATCGGAAATCTCAAAAACGTCGGTGTTGAGAATGCTACATCAACATCGATTGCACCCGTACCATGTTTCTATGCACCAGGAATTGCATGGCGACGACTTTGAACGTCGTGTACAGTTCTACCACTGGGCACAAGAGAAATTACGGGACGATGACAGAATTTTTGCACGCGTTCTATTTAGCGACGAAGCGTCATTCACCAACAGCGGTAACGTAAACCGGCATAATATGCACTATTGGGCAACGGAAAATCCACGAAGGCTGCGACAAGTGGAACATCAGCGACCTTGGCGGGTTAATGTATGGTTCGGCATTATGGGAAGAAGGATAATTGGTCCCCATTTTATCGATGGCAATCTAAATGGTGCAATGTATGCTGATTTCCTACGTAATGTTCTACCGATGTTACTACAAGATGTTTCACTGCATGACAGACTGGCGAGGTACTTCCAACATGATGGATGTCCGGCACATAGCTCGCGTGCTGTTGAAGCGGTATTGAATAGCATATTTCATGACAGATAGATAGGTCGTCGAAGCACCATACCATGGCCCGCACGTTCACCGGATCTGACGTCCCCGGATTTCTTTCTGTGGGGAAAGTTGAAGGATATTTGCTATCGTGATCCACAGACAACGCCTGACAACATGCGTCAGCGCATTGTCAATGCATGTGCGAACATTACGGAAGGCGAACTACTCGCTGTTGAGAGGAATGTCGTTACACTTATGCCAAATGCATTGAGGTTGACGGACATCATTTTGAGCATTTATTGCATTAATGTGGTATTTACATGTAATCACGCTGTAACAGCATGCGTTCTCAGAAATGATAAGTTCACAAAGGTACATGTAGCACATTGGAACAACCGAAATAAAATGTTCAAACGTACCTACGTTCTGTATTTTAATTTAAAAAAACCGACCTGTTACCAACCGTTCGTCTAAAATCGTGAGCCATATGTTTGTGACTATTACAGCGCCATCTATCAAACAGCGAAAAAAGTGGTCCAACTAAAACATTCATATTTCTTTACCTACTTCACGAACATGCAATAAAAAATGGGGGTTCCTATTTTAGAAAACGCATTTGATATCCGTTTGACCTATGACAGCGCCATCTAGCGCGCCAACCATAGCGCCATCTGGTTTCCCTCTGCAAGCTCGACAAGTTTCGTTCTTTGTAGTTTTTTCGTTTGACGATTATTTCGTGAGATATTTTGCCCGGTCACGATCAATGGACCACCCTGTATATCGTAAAAAAATATAGTCTATTTATATCTTTACTTTTAGGAAAATATATCGATGTATCGATATATAACATTTTGCTGATACAAAGATTTTTCCCAGTTGCCTTCACCACACGAATGGAATTCCGCGAACTGAAAGGTGTTGCAGAGCCCCTAGTACTCCTAGACGTATTTGGAACACAATAAATTATGTAGCAGTCCATGATGAAGGTCGTTGCTGTTAGCCGAATCCAGAAGGCGAGACTCGAAATGTTACTGGCCGTATAATGACGTCATCCTACTGTACTGCTAGGTGCGGCCGAGGCTGGAGCACTGGCCGCAGCATCAGCCGCCCGGGGCGTTGCCGGTTCTCCAGCGTCTTTTGTTCCCTTTTACCCTGCGTCCTCCTCTTTGTTGTACCTCTGCTGGCCAAACTTCGTTCTTCGTCAGGCAGACTTGTTCTGCTGCAATGGCAGCGCCTGCTTGCCTAACCAGTGTGTCATACGATGGTGCATTATTGCGGTACACTTTTACCAACTCGGCATCGATTGTTGCAGCGTCGTTCTCCTTCTAACGCTGAAAACTAACTGCCGAACCGTACTCCACATTATCAGTGGGCTGTGCTACTTTGTTTTAGTTTATCTAGCGGCGTACTAGGGTACTATGTCGCGAGGATTTCAATGCCTACCAGAGTTACATACATGTACAGTCTGTTAAGTAAGAGCGTGGTCGGCATTACACACAGATGGTAAAAGATATCGCCTTAGTTCTTTCACAGCCCATTAGAAGAAACCTTTTTCGTTCCCGCAATGTCCATAAAGCATTAGTTTACTTTAAATTCTTGATTGAGATTTGCAAGTATTTATCGACGATTTAAATTCACAGACGATGTTACAGATTTATCAAGGATGTTCGATGTGGTCTGCTAAACATTGGTTCATCGACAAAAACGGAGATCAGATACGCCAAGAGGACAATTATCCGAAGCACCGCAGCAGACTTTGCAGCGACTGGAAAGAAGAGAAATGTGCGCAAATACTGGATTGGCCCACACAGTCGCGTGACGCTAATTATATTAAAAATGTATGGTCTTACATGAAAAAGAAGTTGCAAAGAAAAAAGATCTTCACTTTGCAACAGCTGTCAACACAGATTCGACGCAGTTGGAGGTCTCTTCCACGTGAATACGCGGAAAACTTGGTTTCAAGCATGTTTCAGAGATGCCAAAAAATTATCGACGCTGTCGGTGACTGGACGTATTATTAATTGTAACTGCATTTTTATTTCGTTCAAATATGTTGTATGTATATGTTTTAGTTTGTTGTTAAATAAATTTTTTTACTGATTAACCCGACGATGATCTTACTTAACAGATTGACCTACAAACAAACAATAAAATATTTATGTAACTCCACATTTTCGACGCAACAATAAAAAGTTTATATACCGAGCGAGGTGGCGCAGTGGTTAGCACACTGGACTCTTCGGCAGGACGACGGTTCAATCCCGTGTCCAGCCATCCTGATTTAGGTTTTCCGTGATTTTCCTAAATCGCTCCAGACAAATGTCGGGATGGTTCCTTTGACACGGCACGGCCGACTTCCTTCCCCGTCCTTGCCTAATCCAATGAGATCGATGACCTCGCTGTCTGGTCTTCTCCCCCAAAACAACCCAACAACCCAAAAAGTTTATAACTACCCCTCGTATGAAGGAAAGGTTCAACATTCCTGGCCTGAACTTATTCTCCGATTTAGTCATCTTTTATACCAAAACAATTTTTCCATCGTTTCTCCAGTGGGCATATACATTCTTCATGGTCTTTGTAATACCCATTGGCTTCTAAACGCTTTATGGCAACAAATTTCCTTAAATTTAGGAATATGTAGAAGACAAAAGATGGAAACCCTAGAACATTTAAGTGGCAGTCAAATAAAAGGGGGACATGTGAAAAGAATGGTAAGGAATCTGTTTATTATTTCAACTGTAATCGCCGTAACTGTTAACACTTTTAAGCACTGTGAGACAAGACGGTTAATTCCTTCATAGAAGGATGTTTGAGGTTGCCTACGGAAACATTATTGTACCTAGGCGTGCATCACTTCATCCGAAGCAAATCGCCGGCCACGAATGTGGGTAGGCCCACATGTTGCCAACATTCTTTAGACAATGTTGCGGAAGTTTGACTGGGAAGATCTTACACATTCTCAATACAGTCCCGATCTCTCCCCTATCGATTTCTATATTTTTTCAGCCCTGAAGAAAGACATTCATGACCGTTGATTTGCTTCGGTCGAATAACGGTTCCGTAGGCGACCACAAACATTTTTATATGAAGGCACTGACCGTCTTGTCTCACAGTGGGATAAGTATAATAACAGTTATGGCGATTACTTTTGAAATAATGAACAGTTTACTTACTTTTTTCCCACCTCTCTCGTTTTCATTTGACTGCCCCTTATAGTCGGAGAAAGGCAATGGCAAACCAGCTGTGCCAAAATGTTTCCAAGAGAACAGTGTGAGATATTCGACATTCTCATTACTCTCAGTAATAAATTCATTGGTTATTCAGTTAGTCAAATTAACGTCAGTTCTGTTGAAAATTCAGTTTCAGTGTTAATTCGAACACTGCGAAGCGAGAAAAATAATACGAGAGCGTTTGGTACAGAGGTCTCGTTAGTATTAACGAAATTTTATTAATGTTGTGGTTCAAATGGCTCTAAGCACTATGGGACTTAACATCTGAGGTCATCAGTCGCCTAGACTTAGAGCTACTTAAACCTAACTAACCTAAGGACATCACAGACATCCATGCCCCAGGCACGATTCGAACCTGCGACCGTAGCAGCCGCGCGGTTCCGGACTGAAGCGCTCGGCTACTTATGTTATGCATTATTATAACTCAAGTTTTAACTTGATATACGTAACAGTTTGTTTCGTTCGGCTTTTAAAAGTGGTCGTGTTGTATGTAATTTCGATTGCGCAAACTCGAAATCCTGCCGTCATAGAATTCAGATATACATCTGTAGACACTCAAGGTTTATAAGAAGCCTATACTTTGATTTTTAACAGTTAAAAACTGGTAGCTGAATTTAAATTTAGCTGTGCTTTTCCTAAATGTTATCCGTACGAAGAAAGTCCCGGAACTACAAGCACACATGAAAACATCGAGGAATTCCAAATGGTTCAAATGGCTCTGAGCACTATGGGACTCAACTTCTGAGGTTATTAGTCCCCTAGAACTTAGAACTAGTTAAACCTAGCTAACCTAAGGACGTCACACACATCCATGCCCAAGGCAGGATTCGAACCTGCGACCGTAGCGGCCTCGCGGTTCCAGACTGCAGCGCCTATAACCGCACGGCCACTTCGGCCGGCGAGGAATTCCACAGAACGGCACTGAATGATTGGTTGTTGAAGATGTATGAAATAGCTAATACCACAGGCATATCAGAACAAGAAATATCTACATCTACGTACGTAGTGAAAGCCACTGTATGGTGCATGACGGAGTGTACTTTCTACCACTACCAGTTACTTCGTTATTTCCTTTCTTGTTCCGCTCTCAAGCGGAGCGAGAGAGAACTAACTGTCTGTGTTGATGGCAATAGAATCGTTCTGCAGCCAGCTGAAAATGCCGAATCTCTAAATTTTCTGAGTAGTGTTTCCCAAAAAGAAAGGCGTCTTCCCTCCCAGAATTCCCATATGATATCACGAAGCATCTCCGTTATAATCGCATGTTAACCAATCCCGCCAGTTAACAAATGTAGCAAAGCGTCTCTGAATTGCTTCGATGTCTTCCTTTAACCGAACCTGGTGGAGATCCCAAACACTCGAGTAGTACTCAAGAATGTATCGCACAACTGTTCTATACGCGTTCTCATTCACAGATGAGCTACGCTTTTCTAGTATTCTCCCAGTAAAACGAAGTCGACCATTCACTCGCCTTCACTATACCTGCTCGTTTCACTTCATATCGCTTTGCGACAGTATGCCTACATGTTTAATCGACGTGGCTTTGTCAAGCAGTTCACCACTAATGTTGCATTCGAACATTTTTTCCTCCTAATCTGCGTTACCTTAAACTTTTCTACGTTTAGAGCAAGCTGCCACTCCTCACACCAAACAGAAATTCTAACTCATCTTTTATCCTCCTACATTCACTGAACAACGATACCTTCTCATATGCTACAGCGCCATCAGCAAACGGTCGTAGACTGCTGCTCACCCCATAAGTCAGGTCATTCACGTATGTACAGGAAAATAGTGGTACTATCGCACTTTCCAGGGATACTACTGACGACATCCTCTCGTCTGCTGAACACTCGCGGTCAAAAACTACTTACTGGGCTCTATTACGTAAGAAATCTTCGAGTCACTCACATATCGGGGAACATACCCCGTACGTTCGGACCTGCGTTTACATACTGCACCATATCAAACGCTTCCCAGAAAGCTGGGAATATGAAATCTGACTGTTGCCTTTCATCCATAGTTTTCAGTATATGACGTGAGAAAACGCCAAACTGAAACTTATTAGATTCGAACTTAGAATATGTTGAACAATTCTGCCCGCATCTCGTGGTCGTGCGGTAGCGTTCTCGCTTCCCACGCACGGGTTCCCGGGTTCGATTCCCGGCGGGGTCAGGGATTTTCTCTGCCTCGTGATGGCTGGGTGTTGTGTGCTGTCCTTAGGTTAGTTAGGTTTAAGTAGTTCTAAGTTCTAGGGGACTGATGACCATAGATGTTAAGTCCCATAGTGCTCAGAGCCATTTGAACCATTTTTTTTGAACAATTCTTTGGCAAAAATATGTTAAGGATATTGGTATGTAATTTTTCGGGTCCTTTCCTTTACACTTCTTATCTACAGGAGTCACCTGCGCTTTTTTCCAGTCGCTCGGGACTGTGTGCTGGGGGAGAGATTCGCGTTAAATGCAAGTTAAATAAGGAACGAATGTCGCAAAGTACTGTCTTTAAAACCAAATCGGAATTCAATCTAGACCTGGCGACTTATTCGTTTTCAACGTTTTCGAAGTTGTATCTCTACACCTGATATGTCAATTACTATGTTCTCCGTTAGAGTGTCTGTGCTCTGGTCAAATGATGTATCCTGTCGCCACACCAGACTGGTCGACGAGAGATTGGATACAAGCCTTAGACTAGGTTAGTGATTTCACGTAAGACCAGAATTTTCAGTAGTTCTTGGAAAGTTCTTTCGTTAGCGTATGACTGTGGTAGTAGTTGTTTGCTTCGCACATTGATCTTATCTTTTTATAGACGCACGAATTTCTAACTTTTGCCTGTCGACTTTTCCGCACTCTTTTTTTGAACGGAGAGTATAACAGTCGCTACTTCCTCAGCATTGTCCGCCAGATCATTTATGTATACGGAAAATAGCAGTGGTCCTATCACGCTTCCCTGTGGCACTCCTGACGACGAGACATGATTCTACGCTTTCACTCCAGGAAAGAAAACATAACCATATTTGTGGGTGGTAACAGATGACCTTACGCAAAAAAGGTGAAATCCAATCCACATGACTAATAATAATTTAGTGTGTCTCATTGGTCCAGTGCAAGTCTTGCACTCCACTCCTGCGACTTGTGTGTCACTAACCTAACCCAGTTATCCAACCGGGGAAAGGGCAACTACACTTAAACGTGGATCCAAAATACGTATCGTTCCTGGCGACTCTTCACATCATTGAGAGGTAAAGACTACATTAAAGGTAGACTGAAAAATTTCATTGTCCGACAGGGATTCGATACCGCGATCTCTCGGTTTCGAGGCACGCGCTTTACTACTAGACCACCAGGCCCGACATTCCACGTGACTGAAAATTGTGATGACATTGCAAACGGAAAAACAGTAACCGATGATTACTACGAAAGTCTTCTGGGCCTACTAGGCGAAAAAAATACGCGAAAATGCGTCAGGATTGCAAAAGAAAATCGTTCTTCATTAGGACAATGAACGTCAATAGTGCTTTCGCAATAAGAAAAGTGACGTCTTTGAAGTACGAAATTTTGGAACATCTATGTTACTCATCAAATTAGGCATCTTATTATGACCAACTATTCCTACGTCTAGAGTAATATGAGTGCAATGAAGAGGTAATTGCGCCTCTAGATGATTATGCACACCTTGTAAAAATTCACTTCAGGAATTGCATCGCCTTACTGGAAAAACGTGGAACATTTTGGACTAGGCCGAGTGCGGTCATTTTTCACTTAAAAAAACACTTTTCCAGTGCCAGGCCGTCCAATTTTGGTAGTTTTGCAGACTACGAAGTTCGTTTATCAATTATGAATCTAAAAATTCACTTCAGGAATCGAATCGCCTTACTGGAAATACGTTGAACATTTTGGACTAGGCCGAGTACGCTCATTTTTCACTTAAAAAAACACTTTTCCAGTGGCAGGCCGTCCAAGTTTGGTAGTATTGTAGACTACGAAGTTCGTTTGTCAATTATGAATCTACGGGGAGTGATTTCCTCATTCATTTTGTTTCATCCGCAAGTGCTGACCGTGTTGTTTCTACTGAAGCTGCAGTGTTATTTCCGCGATTTATGAGAGATAAGGAAGACAGCCAACAGAGAGAAGAGAGAGAGAGAGAAGTATTAGTCACTGGATATGAAAACGATCCTGTAATGCCCCAGAGACAGGTCCAGAGCGCATAGTTACGTCATCTGGGTCTGTCAAAGCGTGTAGGAGTTACTGCAGCCCGTACCGAGGTTATTAGGAACGAAGCAGAAGCCGGATCCGCTGCAGGTTTGTGTTAAGCAAGACACAGCTTGGGACAGAGCCACTTGAGGCCGGATGACGACTGTTCTGTATGTCTCGTTCGTTAGGCGACAAACTGTACTCGGTAACTTTAACTGGACGCGTCTCCGTCAAGGCGACGTAAAAAATAATGATAGCTTATTGTGCGAGCGAAGCGCTAGCGACGCTTTCGCAACGTAGCCGTCTACAGATGCGGAGGCGGGCTGGTCGGCGCGGTGAGTCAGTGCCGGCCGCCTCTCGCTGCTTGCAGCAGAGTCCGCCAGCGAGCTGCCGCGGCTGGGACACGTGCCGCCAACGGAGGAAACATCCACAGCATGCGCCCACACGGCCCCGACCACGTCACGTTTCGGGCGTTCGCTGCACGCTGGTACCACAATGCCATTCAGATTTACGGCTCGGATGCGGCGTATAACTTCGAGCTAGCAGCCACAGTACTATTTTTAGACTTTTACCTCTATAACACTTTTACCTCTACAATACTGACCCTACGACTTATCTTAGAAGCTAGATTAAGGAAAGGCAAACCTACGTTTCTAGCATTTGTAGACTTAGAGAAAGCTTTTGACAATGTTGAATGGAACACTCTCTTTCAAATTCTGAAGGTGGCAGGGGTAGCATACAGGGAGAGAAAGGCTATTTACAATTTGTGCAGAAACCAAAAGGCAGTTATAAGAGTCGAGGGGCGTGAAAGGAAAGCAGTGGTTGGGAAGGGAGTGGGACAGGTTGTAGCCTATCCCCGATGTTATTCAGTCTGTATATTGAGCAAGCAGTAATGGAAACAAAAGAAAAATTCGGAGTAGGAATTAAAATCCATGGAGAAGAAATAAAAACTTTGAGGTTCGCCGATGACATTGTAATTCCCTCAGAGACAGCAAAGGACCTGGAAGAGCAGTTGAACGGAATGGACAGTGTCTTGAAAGGAGGATATAAGACGAACATCAACAGAAGCAAAACGAGGATAATGGAATGTAGTCGAATTAAATCGGGTGATGCTGCGGGAATTAGATTAGGAAATGAGACGCTTAATATAGTAAATGAGTTTTGCAAAATAACTGATGATGGTCGAAGTAGAGAGGATATAAAATGTAGACTGGCAATGGCAAGGAAAGCGTTTCTGAAGAAGAGAAATTTGTTAACATCGAGCATAGATTTAAGTGTCAGGAAGTCGTTTCTGAAAGTATTTGTATGGAGTGTAGCCATGCATGGAAGTGAAACGTGGACGGTAAATAGTTTAGACAAGAAGAGAATAGAAGCTTTCGAAATGTGGTGCTACAGAAGAATACTGAAGATTAGATGGGTAGATCACATAACTAATGAGGAGGTATTGAATAGAATTGGAGAGAAGAGAAATTTGTGGCACAACTTGACTAGAAGAAGGGACCGGTTGGTAGGGCATATTCTGAGGCATCAAGGGATCACCAATTTGACATTGGACGGCAGCGTGGAGGGTAAAACTCGTAGAGGGAGACCAAGAGATGAATACACTAAACAGATTCAGAAGGATGTAGGTTGCAGCAGGTACCGGGAGATGAAGAAGCTTGCACAGGATAGAGTAGCATGGAGGGCTGCATCAAACCAGTCCCTGGACTGAAGACCACAACAACAACACCTCTACAGCTATAAGCTACACTGAGGTTACAAAAGTCATGGGATGCCTCCTAATATCGTGTCGGACCTCCTTTTGCCCGGCGTAGTGCAGCAACGCGACGTGACATTGATTCAACAAATCGTTACAAGTCCCCTGCAGAAATATTGAGCCATGCTGCCTCTATAGCCGTCCATAATTGCGAAAGTGTTGCCAGTGTAGGATATTGTACACAAACCGACCTCTCGATTATGTCTCATAAATTTGTCGGGAGATCTGGGTAGCCAAAGCATTCGCTCGAATTGTCCAGAAAGTTCTTCAAACCAATCACGAACAACTGTGGCCCAATGACATGGTGCATTGTCATCCATAAAAATTCCATCGTTGTTTGGGAACGTGAAGTCCATGAATGGCCGCAAATGGTCTCCAGGTAGCCGAACACAACCATTTTCAGCCAATGTTCGATTCAGTCGGGCAAGAGGACGCAGTTCATTCCATGTAAACACAGCCCACACCATTATGGAGCCACCACCAGCATGCACAGTGCCTTGTTGACAACTTGGGTCCATGGCTTCATGGGGTCTGCACCACACTCGATCCCTGCCCTCAGCTTTTACCAACTGAAATCAGGACCCATCTGACCAAGTCATGGTTTTTCAGCCGTCTAGGGTCCAACCGATATGGTCACGAACCCAGGAGAGGCGCTGCAGGCGACGCCGTGCTGTTAGCAAGGCACTCGCGTCGGTCGTCTGCTGCCATAGCCGATTAACGCCAAATTTCACCGCACTGTCCTAACGGATACGTTCGTCGTATGTCCCCCATTTATTTCTGCGGTTATTTCATGCAGTGTTCTTTGTGTTTTAACACTGACGTAAACGCCGCTGCTCTCTGTCGTTAAGTGAAGGCCGTCGGCCACTTCGTTGTACGTGGTTACAGGTAATGCGAAAAATTTGGTAATCTCGGCACACTCTTGACACTAAGAATCTCTGAATATTGAATGCCGTAACGATTTTCGTAATGGGGTGTCCCATGCGTCTATCTCCAACTTATCATTCCGATTCCCGTCGTGCCGCTATAATCACGTCGAAAAACTTTCCACCATCGATGTATGTGCATATCGCTGTTCCATGACCTTTGTCACGTCATTGTATTTCTAAAAAGAAACTAGCTTTAAGATTTTACGTGTCGACACAATCACATCGAGAGAAATGACTCTGCTGAAAGGGAATGGCGGGAAAATTCGATTTGGCTTTATGGAAGGAAGCGTCCCGAAATTCCTCCGACGCGATATAGATAAACCACAAAAATATGCAATAACAATAAGTCTTACGTTCGAGTGCTCCAGATTTTTTGCAGACAGAAAACAGTCTCTATGTGAGTTAGCATGGATGCCATAAACAATGATCGTGATAAACTCGTTTCACGCAGTTCGTCCGTGAAATACGGGAACCACTAAAGTCTGATTTAAGTTAGCTGGCATCTGACGTTAATGGTTCAAAGCTGCGACTTTGCCACGACAAACTACGGTCTGCAGCTAGCGGTGCGGTTTGCGAGGCAATAGAAAATCGCTGTAAAGACTCTATCTCATACAAAACCCACGCAAAAAATATAAAATTCACCCATCGTGTACATCTCCATGGTGTCTTACAGTATTTTAAAAAAATATTTTCTTAGCTTCAATTAGGGCCTGATTTATATATTTCTAAATGGGTGAAATTTTTCTGTCCGAGAAGCAGATTCAAACTTATCACCTCGTATATCGAAAACTATTGCACTCACTGAAATATGTTTTCATTTGTTCATTACTAAAATACCTCACTCGGCAACAGATCTTTCCAAAGTTGCGTATCATATGGTGTTCGCTGTGTATAACTTTCGAAAACTGCGCTTTTATTTTAAATTTCATCGACATTTAACTTGTAACGAGTATGAAATTTAAACTCTCTATCTTCTGCAAAAAAACGAAGTAAAAATTCTGAGTCTTGCATGTGCTAAAGATCTCTATAGTGTCTCTAAACATGTCAAAAATCTGTTATTAATTTTAATTGTGACCGGAGATACGATTATTTTCTTGAAATAGTCGAAATTTTCGCGCCCAAAAATTTTTTCTTCACGAGAACTGGCTCGGCTCAGCGGGAGTGGCAACACATTGGGAGCCTACAGTATCAGCTTCCCACGGTTGTACTATTAGCGGGAGCAATACATTGTGCTAGCTGTAAAATACCAGCTATTTTAAATTGGATAGTGGTATATTTCATACAGATAGAGGTGGTGAGGAGGAAGTTGTGTTTCGTGAACGCTGCATGATGTTCGTTACAGTTTTCTACTGTCGTCTAGCGAAAAAAATTAAATAGGCGAAAAGACCCATTCTTGTTTGGTTTGGAGCTGTTTAAGGTGAAATGGCCACATTAAATTACTTATAGGGGTGGCAGATACTAGAATGAGATTCACTGGAAATGTATTTTATGCAGAGAGGAGTTTACTTGCAAAATCCTCACTCGATCAACTGCTGAGTACTTCTCATCAGTGAGAAATGATTTTTTAATAAGCACGTATCACGGAAGTGCTCAATGAACTACACTGGCAGGCGCTACGACAGAATCGTTGCATATCACGGGGAGCGCACAATCCAAGAGGATTTCTCAACATATTACTTTCTCCAGCACACAGAATGAATTGCGCCTGCCAGTTCTAACGTAGAGAAATTTTTCTGAGCGTGAAAATTTCGAGAATTTCAGGAAAAAACACGGCCGACAGATTTCGGAGGCCATTCACGGAAATATTATGAGTATTTTAGTACAACACACTCGTGGTTTTCGGTGGCTTGTTGTAGAGCAAGTATGCTTTATTCAGTTTGTTACCTCAGTTACCTCTGTTACAGTGAAATCATCTTCCCAACAATGAAAAATCATTTGATATGCAATTATCAGGACTTTTCGTTTCTCGTAGGCAGCGCAAACAGCTCAGCATAGAACTCTTACATAGCCTTCAGTCAACCCATGCCCGACGTCCATATCGAACACATCTTAATCAGTAAATCTAGCCACAATGATGTGCATCATTGTTAACGTACACCTTTGTAACACTGCCGAAAAACCAAACCCGAGACAAAGCTCAGCAGTACTGAATGCAAGCTTGGGGAAGAAGAATAAAGTGGGTGTTACTGTATCAACAGGAAGTACTGTGAGTCAACGGAACGAGTCTGTTCCCAAACAAAACACACAATCCATAATGTCGGCACTTGTAGTGTTGTATAGATAATTTCAGTGCAATAAACGTGCAAAGACAAAAGGGAGTAAGAAATCAAATTAAATGTATTTACTCTGTAACGATCCTTTGGAAACCACGATTTACTTATATCAAAATACTCGAAAAATATCCCTGAAAAACCTTCGAAATTTTGCCAGCTGAGTTCTGATACTCCCAGTTCATCACGTTTGTAAACTCAGACAAATTTCTACATGGGCTTAGTGACAATCGCTCTTCACGCAAAGTATTTGCGAACAGACTAGGAGGAGGTAAAATGTAGTTGGCACATCATGAATACTTCGTCATACACCGCAGGCTGTCTGGCAGAGTACACATGCAGATATCCTAAACTGGGATGACCGACGAGGATTTTAAACAATCTGCTCCTGACTAAGCGTACACTCAACAAGTTGCCTCCACGCCTTTGTCAGTGCTCCGTCTCATCTACAATATTTACAAATTGTGAACGTGCGACCTACATAAAAGTAACTCGAACGTTCTACCGAGTTGGGGAGACCCCAGTTTACGGCTATTACTCTCATTCTGGAGAAAAGGGTTCCGTTTCTCGTTTTCCCATTCTGATACATGTTTTTCCGCAATTCACGTGAATGCGGGAATTGTTCCTTCCAAACAACCACGGGCTGTTTACTTCCTTACTCTTTCCCAACACAGTTGACGCTCTACATGTAGTGATTTCGATGTCGAGAAGTCATTAAATACTGTCCTTTTGCTCTTAAATTAAACTTCTCTCGAATACTATTCCCTCTCATTCTTCACTTGAAACTTTTCTATCCCACTTGAGGAAACTAAATAGTGAACTTGATCGATGATTTCGTAATAAATATGCCGACAAACAAGGAACCACAGTACTAAAACTAAACGCCCGATATTGATGTAGTTTAAATGTCAAATGCACAAAAACAATTCCTGGTGTTGCAGCGAGTTGTCCATATATATTTGCTTCACTATTTCTTGCCCTTTGACCCAATACTTTCCTTTATTATATCACTAAGTCTCACGCCCACTCAGGAAATTATATGAAAAGAGGTTCCTGAGGAATTTTACACACATCAAAAAAAGTTTTGCATCACCAAGGTTCCGAGAGTTGCGGAACCTGTACAGAAAACTGGAATAGAGATCAACATAAACATCATTTCTGTCCTTTTTATTGCTCATGAAAACAACACATTGCGTGTTGTACCACCATACAGCGAGACCTTCAGCAGTGGTGGCCCAGATTGCTGTACACACCGATACCTCTAAAACCCAGTAGCACGTCCTCTTGCATTGATTCATACCTGTATTCATCGTGGTATACTATCCACAAGTTCAGCAAGCCACTGTTGGTCCAGATTGTCCCACTTCTCAACCGTGATTCGGCGTAGATCGCGCAGAGTGGTTTATGGGTCACGTCGTCCATGAACAGCCCTTTTCAATGTATACCACACATGTTCGACAGGGTTCATATCTGGAGAACATGCTGGCCACTCTAGTCGAGTGATGTCGTTATTCTGAAGGAAGTCATTCACAAAATGTGCACGACGGGGCCGCGAATTGTCGCCCATGAAGACGAATGCCTCGCCAATATGCTGCCGATATGGTTGCACTACCGGTCGGAGGATAGCATTCACGTATCGTACAGCCGTTAAGGCACCTTCCATGACCACCAGTGGCGTACGTCGGCCCCACGTAATGCCCAACTTGCTGCACTCGCTGGACAGTGCGTCTAAGGCGTTCAGCCTGACCGGGTTGCCTCCAAACACGTCTCCGACGATTGTCTGGTTGACGACATATGCGACACTCATCAGTGAAGAGAACGTGATGCCATTCCTGAGCGGTCCATTCGCATGTTGTTGGGCCCATCTGTACCGCCCTGTGTGGTGTCGTGTTTGCAAAGATGGATCTCGGCATGGACGTCGGGAGTGAAGTTGCGCATCACGCAGCCTATTGCGCACAGTTTGAGTCGTAACACGTCGTCCTGTGGCTGCACGAAAAGCATTATTCAACATGGTGGCGTTGCTGTCAGGGTTCCTCCGAGCCATAATCCGTAGGTAGCGATCATCCACTGCAGTAGCAGCCCTTGGGCGGCCTGAGCGAGGCATCTCATCGACAGTTCCTGTCTCTCTATATCCCCTCCATATCCGAACAACATCGCTTTGGCTCACTCCGAGACGCGTGGACACTTCCCTTGTTGAGAGCCCCTCCTAGCACAAAGTAACAATGCGGACACGATCGAACCGCGGTATTGACCGTCTAGGCATGGTTGAATTACAGACAACAGGAGCCGTGTACTTCCTTCCTGGTGGAATGACTGGAACTGATCGGCTGTCGGACCCCTGCGTCTGATGGGCGGTGCTCATGGATGGTTGTTTACATCTTTGGGTGGGTTTAGTGACATCTCTGAACAGTCAAAGGGACTGTGTCTGTGACACAGTATCCACAGTCAACGTCTATTTTCAGGAGTTCTGGGAACCGGGATGATGCAAAAAATTTTTTGATGTGTGTATAGCAACGTAAATCGCTCGCCCCCGTAATCAACAAACTTTGCATTAAGTTACTCGGTGGCTGGCATAAACAGTTCTTTCTATGATTCTGTGTACAGTAACCACATAGATATTTCATGACAGAAAGTGGCACATAATTAAAGAAACAGAAATAATTGCGCCTAACGGCAACCATATAAATAAATGCAAAGGTATCTGGTTATCGCATTACCCAAAAACATATAACTTCAATAAAAAGCACAAAATGTTCAAATATGTGTGAATACCTAAGGGACCCAACTGCTGAGGTCATCGGTCCCTAGACTTACACACTACTTAAACTAACTTATGCTAAGAACAACACACACACCCATGCCCGAGGGAGGACTCGAACCTCCGGAGGGGGGGGGGGGGGGGGGGGGAGCACGCAATCCGTGACATGGCGTCTCAAACCGCGCGGCCACTCCGGGCGGCTAAAAAGTACAGATAAAATAGTAATTAATGCAATAAAAACAATTGATTCACACAGTAATGCTGAAAAAACGGGAGACGTTAGTTATAGTAATGTATAGAACGGCTGAAAATTCGCGGCCGGCCCGAGTGGCCGAGTGGTTCTAGGCGCTACAGTCTGGAACCGTGCGGCCGCTAAGGTCGCAGGCTCGAATCCTGCCACGGGCATGGATGTGTGTGATGTCCTTAGTTTAGTTAGGTTTAAATAGTTCTAAGTTCTAGGGGACTGATGACCTCAGAAGTTGAGTCGCTTAGTGCTCGGAGCCATTTGAACCATTTTGAAAATTCGCGTATCGGTCTAATAGTGGCGATCGACAATCATCTACCATTCTTGAAGACAGTAACCTCCATAGAACACTGCATTTTGGTCTGAGGATGCTATCCGTATATACGACTGAACGAGTAGGAGCGCAGGTTAAGACTCTGGATTTGTACACTGCAGAAACGAATTACAAATTACTGTTCGCCAGACCAGATTTAATTTCTTACTCGGTTTCCCTGAAGTATTCCAGACGAGTGCCAGGATGGTTCTCACAAGAAGGCCACGCCAATTTCATGCCCCATCGTTGTTTAACTGAGACAGTAGTACGTCTCTACGTTATATCTAAAAAGTGGTTCAAATGGCTCTGCGCACTGTGGGACTTAACATCTTAGGTCATCAGTCCCCTAGAACTTAGAAGTACTCAAACTTAACTAACCTAAGGACATCACACACATCCATGCCCGAGGCAGGATTCGAACCTGCGACCGTAGCGGTCGCGCCTACGTTATATCTCGACGCAATGTTAATCCCTAATTTTTCTTCCTTTCCTATACGTTCTTTGGAGTACGTCGCGTCGTCATATTTGAAACAGTTTTCTCTGATTTATCCACATGCACTTAAACAGATACTGTGAGTATGGGCGAAGGAAGTGATTAGAGCCAGAGAGATGCTGGGCCTTCTAAAACCTGACAGGACGTGATTTAGTGCTGCCTCTGGGTCAGAAACCCTTACTTCCTCTTTCTCACTCGAGATTCTGAAGAAGTTGACTCTGTTGGACTCGGTGTAGCCCAAGGCTGCGAGTTTCGTATACAAAGACCTACGTACTACCAAGACATTTATGAGCTCTTTCTGTATTCAATGTTTCACTTTGCGAAAGATTTCAGATACTTATCCCTTACATTTCAAACAGTTCTCCATTGGTCTCAAATATTTATTTGGTGCAATATTTTCGAAAGAAGCGTAGCATTTGTCATAATTTGCCATCGTCTTCCCCCCCCCCCCTCCCTCTCTCCCGAAAATAAGAACAACTCGTGCATAGAAATAGAAGATTGATGTCCCTCCAACAGAAGCCTCGTTGCCCATGTACATGGTACCCTAAGATACAAATAGCTCACATTCATCATAACAGCTGTGTTAGAAGTTGATATACCTCAGCACTAATTCCCCAAATACGTATATGAAACAAGCTCAGTGAGCCTTCCGATCTCTATTCTTCATTTCCTCATCTAATTTCCGCTATTAAGAGAACGTCCCTTAAGTAGTACTCCCCCATAAACAAGTTCATCCTAAAAGACCTGTCGGTGTACAGCTGAATTTTCGAATGAGTTTATACCGGGTCATACAACTGTATACAGTTACATGTTAAGTGAAACATGCTTGTTTGTCCAAACGACTATGTGTCAAGTATTCAGTGGTTACTTTAGCAGTGTTGTATCGCAGTGTTTATGCCCAAATACTGGCAATGGCTACCATATTTGTTGTATTTTCTTTTCAGGATGGATGCGTACAGTATACTGTACATCACGTTACTGCATACACGGGGACCGAGAGAGGTGGCAAAGTGGTTAAGACACTAAACACGTATTCTGGAGGAAACCCGTTTAAATCACCGTCTGGCCGTTCGCATTTAGATTGTCATGAATACCTAAATCACTTAAGGTGAATTCTGGGATAGTTCCATCTCAATATTTCCCCAATTCGAGATTATACTCTACCTCTAATGATCTCGTCGTTGACGGGAAGTTTAAGCCCTAATCTTCCTTCTTGCTTCCTCAGCAGGATCGTTCAGGAGTGGACGGAAGCCAAACCAAGAAATTTTTGATTTGAAAGACCATTAAGAGGCTGTGTACCTAATACAAACTGAATGTTGCCGTCCAGCATGTGTTCTTTTCGGATGTTGTTGCCTGGGTATCTAGGTGGGTGTTACATTTATTTACCGTTTCGGCCTCCATTATATACCTTATGGATCCGTATCACCAATCGGACATGGCCTACCTTGCATTTTGCGTGTGTTACCGTCGCCAGTGGTGAATGGAAGATTTCGAGGCCGGAACAGTTGGCATTGGCCGGGATTCGAAACACAGACTTCGTGCTCAGACTCCTTGCAGATAGCCCATAGTTCGGCGAAAGCGTTAAACAAACTGAAGTATTAAATTATCCATAACCGAACATCGGGCTTCCATGTGACACGTAGCTGAAACGTGAAATTATGAACCGGTTTCGTTCGATTCAAACTGCTAACAGAGGCTTGTGCTTCTGCTGATACAGTACAATAAATGCTTTGTCTTTTCAGATATTTCACTTTCCCCATGCCTCCAGTGAACAATGGCCTTACGTTATGTAACAGACCTTCAATAATGAAACAACTACAAAAATGCAGTTCAGGCGTAGAAGATGAACTCCAGTTAGACATCGCTCATGCGTAACTCCAGAGTACAAATTACGAATATGTCAATGAATAATTTATGTGTATTCTATACATTGCTTTCTGTTTGTTATATACAAAATAAAAGACACTGTTTCCAGCGTTAATGATTTTGATGATTGAAATTTTTTTGAAACACATTGTATTTAAATAAATCCATCGACTACGCTATAAATACAAATCGCGTTCTAAGACATACACTTGGTGATTTATCGGCAGTTGTGATTATTTTTCTCTTGTGTTCATGTAAATTGTAATAAATAAAGCAAATTTTTTCACCTAAAACATCCAGTGTCGAACACTTTTTCTGGATGAAAACCAAAAGGAGAAGAACTGTTTAAGCTATACATACCGAGAGAAATAGAGCAGTGATACTATGCTTGAATTGCAGTAGAAGAAATTAGGCCTCAAACTTTGGCCGAGCATCCTGGTTAGATTTTATGTGACTTCCCTAAATTTATCCATGTGAATGCCGAGAAATAAGCTTTTTTCTGCATCTACTGGTAAAGACATACTCCACCAGCCAATACAGGGGGTACTGAATACTCTATTGATCTTACTAATTTATGTTTAATTGTCGCAGGAGTAAGGCAAAAATTATACTTTGAATGCCTTCGAACTTTCACAAACGCTCCTATTTTCTGTATGCACCCTCTTAGATGAAATATGTATTGGTGGCGGAAAAATCTTCACAGGGCCAGCCTTGGGCACCAGTACCCGAAATTTTACCTGTACATTTTTCCGAAATAAATATCCCTCTTTCATTATTCCCTAAAGTTGCATGACACTCGTGAACTGACTAATCTATGACCTGAAATATAATTTTCGACTTTGGATATATTCGACATATCCCACGATATCACGTTCCTGCGGATCCCAAGGACTATAACAGTATTAATGAGTGGTACACATGACTCTTTAAGGCAGTTTCTTCGTGTACCTGCCCAAGTTTTTCCAGTGAACCAAAGTGTTCCACTTACTCCCCCCTACAACAGTTTGTACGAGCACCATTCTACTTAATATCATATAACGGCGTTAACCATAGGTATTTTTCCAATGTAACTGCTTCCAGGAGCATGTTAATAATGCTATCAGATGTTTGCTCCAGTATACGTGCACTATGTTGCGTTAATCTACATTTCGATTGGCGTTCATCTGCTGCGTAAAATGAAATATCATGCAGATTATTGTCGATTTATGGATATTGTATTTCGCTACCTACCTTAGAGGATCAGCCGCAGTTACTTCACAAAGCGAGAATTCTTTCTAGATCATCTTAGAAATTTCGGAAATATTCTGGCAAAGATAAATTTATAATGGGAACAGAATCGCCAGCCAATAATCTTAGATTCAGCTCGATGTGTCTTACAGTTGTTTTCGCAGAGTGTGAACTTGTGCGATTCTATCATTCTTCTTTGAGCCCCTTGTCCTTCAGATTTAGATTCATCATTAACATATTGTATTTCAAGGATCAAGAAATTATGGGTCCTCAGCACATTGTGAGAATGTCACGTCTGGCGGTGCTTAAGTTATCAAGTGGAAAGGCGCACACTGAAAGTAATACGGGAACGAAGTTTTTCATTGTGATACGGGGGCGGTGGCTATTCTAGTTGTAACGTCCCTCGATCGCAGATACCGACGTAACCCATAGTAGTATACGAGGGCGTACTGAAAATTAATGCCTCCGAATTTTTTATCCTGTTCTCAATGTCCGTTGAGGTATTAAATGTCATGCATATTACTCGGTCGAGTTTTCCGCTTCGCTGGCGCAAGTTGCAATTCTCTATCTCAAGAGGGCTCCGAATTGTAGCGTGTAATACGGCGGTGTGTAACGTAACTATCTCGGTACGTGAGAAACAGCGCGCTGTAATCGAGTTTGTAACTGCAGAAGACTTCGTCCACGCATGGAGAAGCCTCTCCTTCAGCATGACAATGGCAGACCACACATAAGCGCTGCGACAACTGCAACGATCCGACGCCTTGGGTTCACCGTCAGCGATCGTCCTTCATACAGTCCCGACTTGGCCCATCCTATTTTCATATGTTCCCAAAACTCGTATAACACCTTCGAAGACATCACTTTGATAGTGACGAAGCGGTGCAAGCAGAGGTGAGATTGTGGCTCCGTCAACAAAGTCGAACATTCTACAGTGATGGTATCAACAAACTGGTCTCTCGTTGGGAGAAATGTGTTCGTCGCCAGGGTGACTATATTGAGAAATAAATATGTAAGCATGAAAAAAATGTTAGAATGTCAATGAAGTTCGTTTTATTTAAAAAGCTTTACCACTGTTCACATAAAAAATTCGGAGGCATTACTTTTTAGCACGCCGTCATATATACAGTCCTTAACATCTCAGTGCTGCTACAATGACGTATAGTATCGTTCGGCTACTGGCCGACTCTTGATTCTAAAAGGTTATTACAGTATAAGTCACTACAGTCTGTGGCTTCTCATGTTAACGATGGCGTAATTAACAGAAAACTATAGCCTGACGTGACAGACCGAGAATATGTAACACATCCATCTAAATTTTAGAAATAAAATCGGTAGGCCTATGCAGTATTTCGTAGGTTTCCCATAAGCGAGATTTTTCGAAAACTGATAATAATGCAATTTTGTCATATGATGACATGATGGAGACCGTGGCAGTTGTTTGAAGACAAATGTTGATGGTGTTAGGACAGCAACCAGTGTTGTGGCTGGTTGCTGTCCTAACACCATCAACATTTGTCTGATAATAATGGTTTTAAATTTCTTTCTCATACTATAGACAATTGTTCTTAAAAACACATCACTCGCGAGTAGAGCAAAATGGGGGAAATATTAGTGATGCGTGAAGTAACCGTCACGAAACACCATAACGTGGTTTGTGGAATGTAGAATTAATGGTAATCCATCAACTGACTGCGGTCCAGTATTCTGCAGCAGACGGACGCCTGTGATACTTGTCCATAATTTTGGGGACCTAATCTAATATTCTTCTTGTAGAACGATGTGATCCGAAACTTTTTTCCAGTTTTTTGGTAACACCTAGGAGAAGTGTTAATTCTAGCATGTATTTGCTCTCGTATTCATTTTGAAGGAATAATTTATACATGAATATCACAGATTTCTAGCGTTAATGACTCTTTACAGAACGTATGTAAAATTTGGGAAGGTTTTTCACTAGTGTCTGGATGTGAAACTCACCGTAGATTTTCGATATGGCTTCGGCTAGGGGTGTGCCACTTTCCGTCAGCAAACGTTTTCTCAAGAAGGAGATATGGCACAATAGTTCCTACTTTTTCAACTTTTTCTATGAATCTGTTGCCCGTTGGGTGAAATATTGTAATGTCAGTCATATTAATGAAAGAAAATAGCAAATAAAAGCTTTCACTTCAGCCTTCAGTTGTGTCAGTATTATCAATTTTTACTGTGAGCCAAACTAAAGCGGTCGTCATTTCGAATGTTAGTTTGACCAATACACTGATTGAAAATTTAAAATTAAAGTCGAGATCTGGTATTTTTCACACGCACCAAATTATCCCAGTGTAAACGACAGAACCTTCATGTCTAGATTTCAAGAACAGTCAACATATCGAGCTGCAAAGGTACTCTCTGACCTTTAGCCAACTAAGGTATTAAGTCAAAAAATATAAAATCTTTATTGGTGATGATATCTTGAGCTTTGATAATCTTCATTGCAACAACAGTGCCACGGTCATTGGTTCTTGACTGTGTAGTAACAGCTACGGAAAATCGGATCTGTTCGTTGGTATAAAGTGCAAAATGCGTCTTTCGCTGTGCGCTATCCTACCAACGTGGCGATCAAATGCAGATGATAGATCAGATACTACGAGCAGTTTGCTTGTCAGCTATTTTCCAGGCAACTGCGGCGAACATGTCGATCTCCTAATCAGTGATTAACAAAAAATTGCAATATATTGAAACGACATGATCGCATGACATTGATGGCCTGAAGTCCCCACCTGGGAAAGTTCGGCCGCCCAGTTGCAAGTCTTTTCAGTTGACGCCACATTGGTTGACTTGCATGTAGATGTTGATGATGAATGTAGATGAGGACAACACAACACCCAGTCCCGAGCGGAGAATCGAACCCGGGCCCGCTGCATAGAAGTTAGACGCGCTGACCAGACACGGACTGCAATATATTAATACCCTGTAACGGCTGAACTATTCCCTCGTTATCAAGCCTATACTAGATCAATATTCGGATGCTGCAATCAGTAGAAACATCCAGTTTTATTATTTTTTGAACTCGCCATTCACAAACGGCAGCTCGCTGCTTTCTGCTGACATGATCTCGTTGTCGACGCGGCGCTATACACGTAAAAAAGGTAGTTGTTAAAATAAGCTTTCGTTTTTTGATCAGTTGTGGGAATCCATTAGTTCGCAATATTGGGATTTGCTTCATAAATCGCAAAATCACCTCAGCTCGAAGTACACAGCCGGAGTCTCCGTCTGCTGTACATGTATACTCCACAAGCTGCTTACGGTATGTGGCGGAGGGTATTGCTGATATCTTCCACGAATGAAACGTGGGAAGAATGGCTGTCGGTAAGCCTCCGTACGATACGTATTTTTTTTTGCTTTTCTCGTCATTATCATTTCGAAAGACGTATGCCGGGGGAAGTAATATGTTTTCCGTGTCACCTTGGAACGCTCGCTCTTGAAAATTCAACAGCAAACGTCACCGTGACGCGCAACGCCTTTCTTGCGCTTGCCACTGGTGTTTGTTGAGAATCTCCGTAAGGTACTCGCGCCGAGTAAACGACCCCCTAACAAATCGCGCCGCTCTTTGTTGGATCTTCTTTATCTGTTCTATTAATGCTACTTCGTAAGGGTACCAGACTGATGAACGACACTGTAGAATCGGTTGAACTATTGTTTTGAAAGTCATTTATTTCGCGGATATTAATGATTCCTTACGATTCTCCCAATGAATATCAATCACACATCTGCTTTTGTTTTATTTGGTCATTCCACTTCAGGTCGCTCCGGATGGTTACGCCTAGGTATTTTGCAATGGTTACTGTTCAAAATGGTTCAAATGCTTCTGAGTACTATAGGACTTAACATCTGAGGTCATCAGTCACCTAGACTTAGAACTACTTAAACCTAACTAACCTAAGGACATCACACACACCCATGACCGAGGCAGGATTCGAACCTGCGACCGAATAGTTACTGTTCCAGGGAGTTATTGTCAGTAGTGTTAGCGAACAGTAGTGGTTTTATTGACGTCCAGACTTAACTGCCAGTCCCTGCACCATTCTTGGATCCTGTGCAGGTCTTCCAGCATTTCGCTACAGTCTTTTTTTTTTTGTTACTCTTGAAACCTAATGTCAGAGTATGTGGTACGCGTTCACACACCGACGGTTGGTTAGACGGATGAAGACCGTGGGGGAGAGACAAGGCCGCGGATCCCGGGATGAATATTCATCGCGCTTCTAAGACCAGCGTTCCTCGAACGCCGCGTTGCCGTGTCAGCCACGCTGGCTGGGGACCGCACGTTCTCAGCTGCCTACGTGCAGGAGGGGCTGGGCTTCGTATGGTGGCGACACTCCACATGTCGTCACCGAAGGCACAACGAAAAGGCTGACGAAACAGCATCGCAATCGCGTAGCGCGCACTCTTTCTGTTTCTACATTGATAGCTTGTATGCGACTTGCGCCACGTCGGTACGAGGAAGAGAACGAATAAAGGTTTTAGAGCTTTGTCGTAATGCAGCGCTGGTTATGTAGTGCATCTGATGAACGTCAAGTTCATTCCGGGAAGCAGATAGATTTTAACAATTAAAGAAATCAGAAATACAACTTAGGTGAGATGGGCCTTGTTAGGCACCGAAAGTCGCATGCGAAGACATCTTTTATCCCAGGACTTTTACAGAGCTTCACGCTTACTCAGTCTCTGCCGTTAGAGACGAAGTCATCCAATTCTCATTATTTTCTTTCGTTTGGAATTTACGTAGCCTTACTCTTGTAATACTCCTTTTCTTTGACAAGGACGGGGAAGATGTTAGAGGGATATTTCGAAAGGATTCGCGGTGACTTCCAACAACGCAGTGATTGATTTCACGTGATATCTTCCGTCCACATGTGCTAGTGCTTCATTTGTAACGACCTCAGTGTTGACAGGACTTTAAGCCTTAACTTTCTATCCTGCTCCTCATACGTATTCTTCAGAAGTAAATAAAGCTACACAACCATAACCCGCGATGCCATCAGTAATTCAGGTTACAGTGCTTAGGAGAGTGGTAGGAGGGTTCCTAGCAATACTGTGGTCTTTTGTCGTTAAATATGCGTACTTTAACGCAGTATTATGGTGGATACAGATCAGCTGATAATCCAGATGCAGCAGAACAGTATAATAACTAGATTAGCTGAGGTACGGTACACCGTTTTACTTTCCCGTCTGTGACAGTAGTGCTGTGCACCAATAAGAACTAAAAACAGGGTTGAAAGTTGTTCTTAGGTAACCTTACTGAGTAAAACGTAGCCAAAAAAAGTGAAGTTTACCTGCTACCTTGCCCTTTATAGCGCTTCGTAGGTATAGATGTAGAAACATACCCAAATTGAGCGTTTTGTATGAAAAGTACTACCAATAAACTCAAAAATAAAGATTGGAACGGGCACCCATAGTATCACAGTACATAGAACACGTCGTTCCCCTCCCCACTGTGACCCCGAAACAGAGAAAAATTGCTGTAAATAGCTACATAACTCTAAATGGAGCGATCTTAATTATTTTTGACCCTGGTTTAACTCATTTATTTTCGTGATGGCTGGGTGTTGTGTGCTGTCCTTAGGTTAGTTAGGTTTAAGTAGTTCTAAGTTCTAGGGGACTGATGACCATAGATGTTAAGTCCCATAGTGCTCAGAGCCACGCCATTTGAACCATAGCCATAACTCATTTATTTGTCTACCTTTAAGTATTTTCCTGAAGTCGATATTGTCATTTCAGCCTGCCGATGTGGCCGAACGGTTCTAGGCGCTTCAGTCCCGAACCACGCTGCTGCTACGGTCGCAGGTTCGAATCGTGCCTCGGGCATGGATGTGTGTGATGTCCTTAGGATTGTTAGGTTTAAGTAGTTCTAAGTCTAGGGGACTGATGACTTCAGATGTTAAGTCCCATAGTGCTCAGAGCCATTTGATATTGTCATTTCATATAAACATGCCTACAAGGGATAGATGATTCAGTGAGACTAATATCTTAATAACGTATTAGTATGGCTATCAGCATCCAAAGTAATCACATATCAGTTGGATACCTAACTGTGTTGCCTGATCTAGGTTTTCCGTTATTTCCCTAAACTGCTTCAGGCAAATGTAGGGATGGTTCCTTTGAAAGGGCCCAGCCGACTTCCTTCCCCATACTTCCATAATCCGATGGGACCGATGACCACGCCGTTTGGTCCCCTCCCCCTAAAAATGGGCTATTACGTTTTGCAGATAGAATATTCTGAGGAGCATTGCATACAAAATTTCATATAAACAGGGCCATAAACAGTGGTGTACAGATGGTTACAATGATTATTGTACAATGGCACACAACACGCAAATATTTCGAAAACGTTCTTGCAGTTGAACGTGATATTTACTCTAGACGTAGACAGATGGCGTACACAGATGCCGTCCCTTGGGGAAAGGTGCTACCAATGACAAGGGCTACCAATAATTTCAAAAATAAAAAGCAGAGCATAGGGCAAACATAGTAGCACAACGCATAGAACACCCTCCTCTTCGCCCTCCCCCCTCCCCCAATGACTCCAAAAACCCCCGTGGCTTCCGTAGCGAAATGGGAAAAGGCAAAACAAGAAGAAGAAGACCTTTAACTAGTTACTTAATGCGAGAAACGTAGACACACATTATTTTCTGTTTTCGATCCTGCTCGGTCGTGTCTCCGCGAAATTGGTATAGTGTGTGTAATTACAGAACTGACTGAACATTATCTGCATAACGCAATGATAATTATGCATACATCGACGGGCAAAAATGAATCCCTGTACGGGATGCACGAATTGTGGGAGCATAGGAGCTAAGGGATCTGACTATGTGACGCATAGAAGTTTGGATCGGTCCTAGAGGTGAGCTCCTGTAGCCGAAGTGGTGACAGGACTATGGAAAATTTTTCGAGAAGACTTGGGAATCAGAATGAACGTACTGTTCTCTCGTTGGTATGCTGTCGTTTCCGTTTGTTTCATCAGAAGGGCGTTCCTATGATAATTTTTGTTGTTCATTTTGATGAGTGGTTAAGACGACCGCTCTAAAAAAAAATAATTAAAAAATGTGGTTAAGGTCATTGCTCGCGATAAGCGGGAAATCCGGTTTCGAGTCCCGGTCCGGCACATATTTTACTGTGTCGCAAACATGTATGGTCGCAAACATGTATGGTCGCAGCATGCGAATCTATTTCGTAATTTCTGATACATTTTCGTACTGCTTAAACCGACATGTTATGTTCGTAGCAGCGCGTCTATGAATTCGCTCGACGTCTGTTGTCATGCCTAGGAACCGAAACTCTGGAACAACACTCTAGAATTGGCCGAACTAGCATCCTTTATCCAGATTCGTTTACAGATGCACTACACATTCCCAGAATCCTACAAACAAATCTAAGTCTTCCACGCGTTTCCCCTAAAACTGATTTTACGTAAGTGTCCCATTTCATATAACTTGTTAGTACTGTTCCTAAATACTTACACGATGTGACGAGCTCAAGATGCTCACCAATCATTCTGTAATCAAATACTGTCGGATTCTTTCTCTTCGTTACAGACATTATCTACCTTTTATCTAAATTTGAAGAGAGTTGCTATTCAATACACACATTGGAAATTTTCCTTACGATCGTCCAACGGCGGCATTTCCTGTGAAAAGCAGAATCGTCAGCGAACAATTTTTCGGTGCTATTGATCGTATCTGATAAATCGTTAATGTGTATTTAGAATATTAGAATTCTTGTTAGGCTTCCTTGGGACAACCCGTTCTCACCTTCCGTTCTGTGGAACATTTGTCATCCAGTATAAAGTTCTGGTTTCTAGTAGTCAAATATTCATCGAACAAGTCGCATATTTGGGAAGATACTGCCTATGATCGTGTATTAGCTAGTATTCGACGATGAGACAGTGTCGAACGCCTTTCGGAAATCTAGGAAAATGGTATGTACTTGTTCACCTACATCTGTTGTTTGCAAGATGCCGTGTATGACTAAAGAAAGTTGTTTTTTACACGGGTGGCCACAGGACCACGGGAAAGGAGTGATGTACACCCTCCTGACATCATAACGCCACAGACGAGAACAGTGGGACCGTCTATAGTAATGGAGCAGTTGTAACGTGTCCCAAAGGCGTGCTAGATTAATACACGGCGTGAATCGCTCTCCAGGCTAAACTGTGACACGTTCGCAACAGATCACCCTAGGAAAGTGCGTTGCATCCGTTAAGAGAACTGTTAGCAAAACGGTTGGTTGGTTGACTTGGGGGAGGCACCAAACAGTGAGGTCATCGGTCCCATCTGATTAAGGAAGGATGGGGAAGAAGGTTGGCTGTGCCCTTACAAAGGAGCCATCCCGGCATTTGCCTGAAGCGATTTAGGGAAATCATGGAAAACGTAAATCTGTATGGTCGGACACGGGTTTGAACCGTCGTTGGCCGGAGCTGTAGCCGAGCGGTTCTAGGCGCTTCAGTCTGGATCTACGCTACGGTTACGGTCGCAGGTTGGAATCCTGCCTCGGGCATGGATGTGTGTGATGTCCTTAGGTTAGTTAGGTTTAAATAGTTTGAAGTTCTAGGGGACTGACGACCTCAGATGTTAAGTCCCATAGTGCTCAGAGCCACTTTTGAACCGTCGTTCTTCCGAATACGAGTCCAGTATGCTAAGCACTGCGCCACCTCGCTCGGTAGCAAAATGCTAGTGAGACTTATTCTAGAGTGCTGTTCGAGCATAAGCATGACAGCAAATCTCGAAGGAATTGAATAACACGCTGCTAGGATCGCAAGAGCTTGGTACCACCTACACGAAAGTGTGACACAAGTCTTCAATCAAATTACATGGAAATCTGAAAGAAAGGCATCATTGTTCTTATGAAACCTTGTTGGGTAAATTTACAAAGCTGGTATCCGAGATAGACGCTGCAAACGGCCTATTACCTTCACAGTCAACTCGCTCAGGGATCATAGAATAAGGTGAGAAAGAATATGGTTCAAAGGGCTCTGAGCACTATGGGACTCAACATCTGTGGTCATCAGTTCCCTAGAACTTAGAACTACTTAAACCTAACTAACCTAAGGACATCACACACATCCATGCCAGAGGCAGGATTCGAAAAATGGTTCAAATGGCTCTGAGCACTATGGGACTTAACATCTGTGGTCATCAGTCCCCTAGAACTTCTTAAACCTAACTAACCTAAGGACATCACACACATTCATGCCCGAGGCAGGATTCGAACCTGCGACCGTAGCAGTCCCGGCAGGATTCGAACCTGCGACCGTAGCGGTCACGCGGTTCCAGACTGACGCGCCTAGAACCGCTCGGCCACACCGGCCGGCTGAGAAAGAATATCACTGTACAGATGCGCAAAGGCAGTCATTGTTTTCTCCTCTCCAGACGTTGAGTAATAGGACAGGGAGTGGCTATTAATGGTGCAATATACATTCCAACAAGCGGCGCATAATGACCGATGAAGTTTGTATGTAGATGTAGCCATTGTTCCCGAATTCACTTACGGTCGCTCACAAACCACATTCGGTGAGACCCGCAGTTCTTTTGTGTGAGTATAATGCTTCTGGTAGACCACTGAGCAAACAGACCATCGTCTAAAAGTCGATGATTCAGTCTCATGGGAGATGTGTCATTCAGAAACTTTTGCAAGATCTCTTCCTGGGGCAGAGGCTGTGTTGGTTTTACGTTTTGAGGCACTGTAGGCAACGTAACGATCCTGCCGCTGGATTATAGCACATAGCCGACCTTTCCTGAATTGCAGTCGATTGTTTCCTCCATTCCGAACATTTCCCCACAACTACGAAACACCGCTATGAGAAATATTCAAATTCAAAAAAATGGCTCTGAGCACTACGGGACTTAACATCTGAGGTCATCAGTCCCCTAGAACTTAGAACTACACCTGACTAACCTAAGGACATCACACACATCCATGCCCGAGGCAGGATTCGAACCTGCGACCGTAGTAGTCACGCGGTTCCCGACTAAAGCGCCTAGAACCGCTCGGCCACCGCGGCCGGCTATTCAAGTTCAGTCCCACCTCACACAGACTGTTACTGCCTCTAATCAGTCAAAGATTTAGCCATACCACACATGTTCTTATACCAATCTACTTACCTATGAATCGAAATCTGCGTGCCAAACGCATACAGCTCACAGTCACGACTACTGTATCCAGCACCTTTACACACACGGGCCTATCCTAGTACACTAGGCCATCTTGTACTTTCGCTCCAGGTGGGTACTGTATTTCCGTGATACCCAGACCCGGTTGAGTGTGCACGGTGTTGCCAAGACACAATGCGTTTTACGTTGATTTCGAAAATGGTTCAAATGGCTTTGAGCACTTTGGAACTTAACATCTGAGGTCATCAGTCCCCTAGAACTTAGAACTACTTAAACCTAACTAACCTAAGGACATCACACACATCCATGCCCGAGGCAGGATTCGAACCTGCGACCGTAGCGGTCGCGCGGTTCCAGACTGAAGCGCCTAGAACCGCTCGGACACAGCGCCCGGCGATTTCGAAGATCGCTAAATTTATAGACATGATGTATAACGGAGAGTCAAATGAAAACGAGACAGATGGAAAATAAGTAAGTAAACTGTTTATTATTTGAAAAGTAATCACCATAACTCTTAATACATGTATCCCACTGTAAGGTAACACGGTTTATGCGTGCATGAAAAAAATGTTTGCCGTTGCCTACGGAACAATAATTGTACCCAGACGTGTGCCACTAAGTCCGAAGAAAATCGACGGCCACGAATATCTTTCTTCAGGGCTCCAAAAACATATGGAAATCGCATGGGGAGAGATCTGGATTGTATGGAGGATGTGTAAGGGTTTCGCCGGCCGGTGTAGCCGTGCGGTTCTAAGCGCTTCAGTTTGGAACCGCGTGACCGCTATGGTCGCAGGTTCGAATCCTGCCTCGGGCATGGATGTGTGTGATGTCCTTAGGTTAGTTAGGTTTAAGTAGTTCAAAGTTCTAGGGGACTGATGACCTCAGTAGTTAAGTCCCATAGTGCTCAGAGCCATTTGATTTTTTTTGTAAGGGTTTCCTATCAAAACTTCCGCAGCATAGTTGAAACAGCCTTGGCAACACGTGGACGTGTATTATCCTACAACAGAATGATACCGTCCGTCAACATTTCTGGACGTGTAGATTTGATGGTGCGCTTCAGTACAGAACTATGAACTCAAATGGGAAAAATTTCGTCATCGCTTCTAAAAGTATTGAAAGAGGGAAAAAAAAGTCTGGGTTCTGTGGGCCGTCGATTGCGAGGTCGTTAGATATGGGAAAAAGCTCGGGTTGGGGAAGAGTGGAGAAAGAAATCGCCGTGTACTTCTCAAAGCACGCAGTGCAGCATTTGCCTTAAGCAATTTAGGGAAACTAAGTAAAACCTAAATCTGGATCGTCAGACGGAGATCTGAATCCCAGTCTTCACTGTCTTAATTGTTCCTCTACCGCGCTGAGTGAAAGTGATAGACACTAAGGTTAAGAACAAAAGAAAACGTATCATTTGTAACGACGATTCTGGGTCACAGAATATGAGTTGGATGATGACACTTTCTTGTGTCTTTGTCGCGCCTAATGGATTGTTCTATAAAATAAAAACCAGAACAGTGATTACTTGTCAGCGGAGACGTGGTTTTAGTTCTTGTGACTCTGTTGACTACGATATAGAGACAAAAGGCAATCAATAAGGCGCTTTTAATATGGTTAAGAGTTCTAGTTCTTTTTAATGCAATATTAGATGTTAAAACAAAGCTAAACATTCTCAAAAAGTCGTACGATCCACCATTTGCGAGAAAAATTCTGTGATGTACTCGTTCGCCACAGTGTCTGGTTGGTTCCTGTCATAGATTCAGAAGCACTGTTAATGTTAAACACGGACGATCTAAACTGCAAGATTTGTTTGGCTGTACTACAGCTGCTTCTTTTATGCAATGTCCAGTCACAGTAATGTGACCACCTGTCAAAAATCTGCACGATCACCTTTTGCAGAGTGGACCTCTGTGAGAATTGCAGGAAGAGACTCAGCGACGTTCTGAATGGTATCGACAGGGAATTGGAGCCATGCCGAATTCAATACCGTGGCTGGCTGCGTTAGGTTTCTCGGTTAAGGATCCATGGCGCGAGCAGTCCGATCGAGATTCTCCATTGAGTTTAAATCCGGGAAGTCTGGTGGCCAGGGGAGTACGGTAAACTCATCCTGATGCTCTTTGAACTACGCGCGCACACTGTGAGCTGTGTGAAACGTCGCACTGGCCTGCTTCTAGATGTCGTCGTGCTGAGGATAGATGCATACTTGTGTTGAGCCATTGTGCCTTCCAGAATCACGAAATCACACTGGGAATACCACGAAAACATTTCCCAGACTATAACGCTCCCTCCTCCGGCCTGGACTCATCGGACGATTGCTGCAGGAACATACACGCCTAGGGCCATCTGCACCACGGCGCATAAAAGGTGATTCTCCTCAAAAAGTCACCTGTTGCCACACCGTGGACACATTGCTCTAGAAAGAAACCGTCTGCTGTATACTTCGTAGTAACGCGGATAGATATGTACACTACTGGCCATTAAAATTGCTACACCAGGAAGATGACGTGCTACAGACGCGACATTTAACCGACAGGAAGAAGATACTGTGATATGCAAATGATTACCTTTTCAGAGCATTCACACAAGGTTAGCGCCGGTGACGACACCTACAACGTGCTGACATGAGGAAAGGTTTCAACCAATTTCTCATACACAAACAGCAGTTGACCGGCGATGCCTGGTGAAACGTTGTTGTGATGCCTCGTGTACGGAGGATAAATGCGTACCATCACGTTTCCGACTTTGATAAAGGTCGGATTGTAGCCTATCGCGATTGCAGTTTACGTATCGCGACAGTGCTGCTCGCGTTGGTCGAGATCCAATGACTGTTAGCAGAATATGGAATCGGTGGGTTCAGGGGGGTAATAAGGAACGCCTTGCTGGATCCCAACGGCCTCGTATCACTAGCAGTCGAGATGACAGGCATCTTACCCGTATGGCTGTAACGGATCGTGCAGCCACGTCTCGATCCCTGAGTCAACAGATGGGGACGTTTGCAAGACAACAACCATCTGCACGAACAGTTCGACGACGTTTGCAGCAGCATGGACTATCAGCTCGGAGACCATGGCTGCGGTTACCCTTGACGCTGCATCACAGACAGGAGCGCCTGTGATGGTGTACTCAACGACGCACCTGGGTGCACGAACGGCAAAACGTCATCTTTTCGGATGAAGCCAGGCTCTGTTTACAGCATCATGAGGGTCGCATCCGTGTTTGGCGACATCGCGGTGAACGCACATTGGAAGCGTGTATTCGTCATCGCCATACTGGTGTATCATCCGGCGCCATTGGTTACACGTCTCGGTCACCTCTTGTTCGCATCGACAGCACTTTGAACAGTGGACGTTACATTTCAGATGTGTTACGACCCGTGGCTCTACCCTTCATTCGATCCCTGCGAAACCCTACATTTCAGCAGGATAATGCACGACCGCATGTTGCAGGTCCTGTTCAAATGTGTGTGAAGTCTTATGGGACTTAACTGCTTAGGTCATCAGTCCCTAAGCTTACACACTACTTAACCTAAATTATTCTAAGGACAAACACACACACCATGCCCGAGGGAGGACTCGAACCTCCGCCGGGACCAGCCGCACAGTCCATGACTGCAACGCCTTAGATCGCTTGGCTAATCCCACGCGGCGTGTTGCAGGTCCTGTACGGGCCTTTGTGGGCACAGAAAATGTTCAACTGCTGCCCTGGCCACCACATTCTCCAGATGTCTCACCAATTGACAACGTCTGGTCAATGGTGGCCGAGCAACTGGCTCTTCACAATACGCCAGTCACTACTCCCGATGAACTGTGGTATCGTGTTGAAGCTGCATGGGCAGCTGTACCTGTAAACGCCATCCAAGCTCTGTTTGACTCAATGCCCAGGCGTATCAAGGCCGTTATTACGGCCAGAGGTGGTTGTTCTGGGTACTGATTTCTCAGGATCTATGCACCCAAATTGGGTGGAAATGTAATCACATGTCAGTTCTAGTATAATATATTTGTCCAATGAATACCCGTTTATCATCTGCATTTCTTCTTGGTGTAGCAATTTTAATGGCTAGTAGTGTATTAAGTCACCTTAGTTCGTCATGTCCTGTAGTCTGCACAACATAAGACGAGCCGATCGCTAACAGGAGTGCTGACCTGCTATGGAGAGGCCGGCGTTTGCGTTTCTAGACGGTGTGGGAGTGGCGTCGCAGAGTTCACTGGCAGGGCGAGTGCGTGGGCCTCTCACTCTCTCAGCTTTCACCTGCTGCACGGCTCTTCCCCTGCCTGCGCCACTCTTGTTTCCACAGCTTTTCATTGTACGCCCCTTGACATTTCCCCAAGTTTTATACAAGTAGACCGACTCGCGTTACAGTTGTTCCTAAGACTTTGTTACGTCTTCTTTTTCACCGCAAACCTGATGTAGACGTGCAACACCACTGCCATTCTCAGTAATCCTTTCCGGTCCAGTCCTTTGTGATACAGTCTGATCAACGTATCCTCATTCTAACTCTCACCGACGGACCTATTTTCACGACAACAACTTTATTCGCACTACAGCAGTTCGCGCAGTAAAAAATAAAGTCGTATAGCATTGTTGGCTGAGAGGCCCTGGAGGGCAGGTTCTGTAACCTAATCGGAAAGGTTCTTCCTGTCCTTCGCGCACAATGGCACCTTTCCGTCGCGAAATATGAGAGTTGTGTATTGTAGGTGTATCTGGTAAATATAGGAGTAGGAGGAGATTAGTATTTAACATCCCGTCGACGACGAGGTCATTAGAAACGGACCACAAGCTCGGATTAGGGAAGGATGAAAAAGGAAATCGGTCGTGCCCTTTGAAAGGAACCGTCCCGGCAGTTGCCTTAAGAGATTTAGGGAAATCACGGAAAACCGAAATCAGGATGGCCAGACATGGTCTTGAACCGTCGTCCTCCCGAATGCGAGTCCAGTGAAACCCGGTGCAGGCACATAGCCTACTCTAGTCGAAAATGGTTCAAATGGCTCTGAGCACTATGCGACTTAACTTCAAAGGTCATCAGTCGCCTAGAATTTAGAACTAATTAAACCTAACTAACCTAAGGACATCACACACATCCATGCCCGAGGCAGGATTCGAACCTGCGACCGTAGCGGTCGCTCGGTTCCAGACAGCAGCGCCTAGAACCGCACGGCCACTCCGGCCGGCTACTTTAGTCTAATAGCACCAGGGTTCCACCGAGCTTAATCACTATCATTTTAGTGTCAGATGCCCTCAATCTACGAGACACTGCGGAAAGAGTTGGAATGTAACACAGGACATTGGCGCAAAGACTGATGGTCAACGACTTTAGGCCACCTCCCTTCCTCCGCTTTGCCGAAAAGCTAAGGCGAAGTAGCCAACAGCACGTGGCGTACTCAGGTGGCTACCCATCCAAGTGCTGGCCACGCCCGACGTCGCTTTACTTCGGTGATCTGACGAGAACCTTTGTATTCATTGAGGCAAGGCCGTTGGCAGTCCGTGCAGAGGTTAAGACAACTGACCGGTATTCCGCAAAACCGAGGATCAAATCTCTGTTGAGTCATCTTGTTTTACTTTCATCCTAGTAAATACTGGAGTTCTGCCATTAAAAAAAGTAACAGCTCAATTCTTACTCCACTAGAGCAAGTGAGCTGTCTCTAAAACGGAACGAAGAAAATACTGTTAAGGCATAACGTCCCGTTGATGAAGAGATCATTAGAGGCGGAGCACAATATCTTATTGGGGAAACGGTAGGAAGGGAAATCGGTCGTGACCTTTTCAAAGAAACCATCCCTGCATTTTCCATAGATGTTTTCGAAAATCATGCCAATCCCAAGACTGGAGGGTCGGAAGGGTGTATTATCTCTCTCTCTCTCTCTCTGATGACCGGCAAGATGTCAAATTTACCAATCTACCTTACAGTATTGCGAGAGGGCTTCAAAAGGTAAGGTACAGATGATTATGGTAGTCCAAGTAACTTCTATTGATTAATGCACTACACATCGAAGTGACACGGACGCACGACACTATTTTTCCACATGGTCACCTAGTCTACGTAAACGACAGTCAGTATGTTCTACCAATCGTCCAGTTCCTCGAGATAGAAACCCGCTGCTTGCTCGCTGAGTCATTCGAAAGCCGCTATGTAAAGTCCTCAATGCTAACTTGTCAAAAGTTGAAAAACGTGGCTGTTGTACAGTTATAAAGCTTACAAACGTCCTCATCATTGGAAAATCTCTTTCCCTCTAGATGTTCTTTCAGCTTGCCGAAAAGATGGAAATCGCATTGTGCAAGTGCAGTACTTGCCGACTAGCATCACTCCCGTCTGTGCGGCCTTGGTTAAATTTCACGATGGCTGGACACTAGATTTCATTTGGTCCATGTATCTACAGAATTTATCGGTGAATCTGTGGGCAGTTGAGATATTTTGCCCAGGAGAATCGTACTGTCTTCACTACATCATCTTTTGAGCACGTTTCCAGTTGCTGCACCATTTCAATCGCACACTGTGATGTATCTGTATCACTTACCGCAGCAGAACTGCATCTGCAGGAAACGGGAACATGTACTTTCTTTTGACAGCGTGCCACCCTTGTTGTGCAATGGCCTTAGCGTGGGACGACAGGTGTAACGTACTTTCTAAAGTCTCCACGTATTTGGAAGCTCTACATTATACGGATCGCTGGACGAACTCGGTAGACTGCATTATTGTGGTGGCGTCAGATCTCAGTGGACTGGATTTGTGGTTTCAAAAGAAATTTTCAGCACATAAATCAGCTGGAAAGGAGAAGACATAGGACATTGTACGGCACATTACACCTAGACGTGCACCAGTGTAGAGGGTTTACGAGAAAACGTGGCAACTTCTCGGCCTATCAACCAGAGTATATTCTTAGGAGAAAAAATTCACTTATTTTTCAATTCTTTTAGGGAAATGCGTGTTGTCCAACGTTTGCGCAGCAAGTTGATTTTATCCCTGAAGTCTGCATATCCGCAAAGTACACGACTGCTGCTGCAACAACCGCTTCACTGGACACAAAACATTCTCTAGCCACAAATTTTACAGACGTGGAAATAGTGAAAGTCAAAGGGTAAAGGTAAAAGTAAAGGTAAAGCTGTCCTCAACCCACATGTTAGTTTGACCACCACAGTGCCGAACTAGGCGTGGTCCTATCGCAGGTGGTGGCTTGCTTTCTTCTGACCTAACTTACCCACCCACTTATAAGGGAACTACAATTAATGCAGACACGAAACCATGACGTAACATAGCGTTAACAAATAATTGCCAGAGACGACAGAAGCGATAAGTGACAGAAATACGCCCTGGGGCGACTCAGGAGCTGACTCTGGACCTTAGAGAAATTAGTCTTCCACTTACTCACTAAGTCAGGATTTCACAATAACGTATACTTCAAACTCAACAATTATCCCGTTGTCAAAGCACTTTTGTTGACAGGTGCATTGTCAAGCATTATCGTCTGCAATATAATATGAAGAATCCCTTTGTTCCTAAAACAGAAAATACTGGTCATAACCATTTCAGTAGATAAAATTTACTTCTCCTTTGTTGGTTCAGGGCTGCCGGCAACTGACCTCTGACTTACAGTCCAGGCCTCCTCCAACATTTTGTCATATAGTTTTTCCAGAATACTTACTACTATTCACCAGTTAATGGGTTATCCTCTGCAAGATAATCAGCATGAAGAATCCTCTCTTCCAGAATATACTGGTCATACCATTTTAGAAAATACTAGTCATAGCAATTTTACAAAATACTGAGCATAACCACGGAGGTAGACAAAATAGGCTTCACCTTTACTAGTTTACGGCCACCGGCATCTATCCATTGACTTGATTACTTTTACGTTTTCTGATGTGTACCGATGGACCCATATCAATTTCACTGTAACGAATCTGTTAAAAAATCAGCTAGATTCTCTTCAAAATCGTCCACACATTACCAAGAATTTCCACTTCGCTTTTATTTTGCTAATCATTCAGCAAATCCGCCACCCATCTTACGAAACGTATCTTAAAATTAATTTTTCATGCAAATATTACTGCGTTCTTTCTAATGGCACCCCTTTAGGTTCAGTTATTTCACAGACCTGTAATAGCCGATCGTCTACTGCCATATCGTGTACTTTCCCGACGTTTTCACCTGCGGCTGTAATTTGACGGATTAGGTAACTGCACGTAGCTCTTGATGGCGAGAATCCATCTCATTCGGGCGTTGTGATCAGTGACCCCTTTGGTGCTATTCGAGAGAAGGCCAAATTATACATTTCAACAGTTATCCCTCAGAAACTTCACTATACAACTCAGGTGCTTATCACAGTAATCCATTTGATACATTTACATATCTCATGAATCATCAACAAGTTGGCGGAAACATACACTCCTGGAAATGGAAAAAAGAACACATTGACACCGGTGTGTCAGACCCACCATACTTGCTCCGGACACTGCGAGAGGGCTGTACAAGCAATGATCACACGCACGGCACAGCGGACACACCAGGAACCGCGGTGTTGGCCGTCGAATGGCGCTAGCTGCGCAGCATTTGTGCACCGCCGCCGTCAGTGTCAGCCAGTTTGCCGTGGCATACGGAGCTCCATCGCAGTCTTTAACACTGGTAGCATGCCGCGACAGCGTGGACGTGAACCGTATTTGCAGTTGACGGACTTTGAGCGAGGGCGTATAGTGGGCATGCGGGAGGCCGGGTGGACGTACCGCCGAATTGCTCAACACGTGGGGCGTGAGGTCTCCACAGTACATCGATGTTGTCGCCAGTGGTCGGCGGAAGGTGCACGTGCCCGTCGACCTGGGACCGGACCGCAGCGACGCACGGATGCACGCCAAGACCGTAGGATCCTACGCAGTGCCGTAGGGGACCGCACCGCCACTTCCCAGCAAATTAGGGACACTGTTGCTCCTGGGGTATCGGCGAGGACCATTCGCAACCGTCTCCATGAAGCTGGGCTACGGTCCCGCACATCGTTAGGCCGTCTTCCGCTCACGCCCCAACATCGTGCAGCCCGCCTCCAGTGGTGTCGCGACAGGCGTGAATGGAGGGACGAATGGAGACGTGTCGTCTTCAGCGATGAGAGTCGCTTCTGCCTTGGTGCCAATGATGGTCGTATGCGTGTTTGGCGCCGTGCAGGTGTGCGCCACAATCAGGACTGCATACGACCGAGGCACACAGGGCCAACACCCGGCATCATGGTGTGGGGAGCGATCTCCTACACTGGCCGTACACCACTGGTGATCGTCGAGGGGACACTGAATAGTGCACGGTACATCCAAACCGTCATCGAACCCATCGTTCTACCATTCCTAGACCGGCAAGGGAACTTGCTGTTCCAACAGGACAATGCACGTCCGCATGTATCCCGTGCCACCCAACGTGCTCTAGAAGGTGTAAGTCAACTACCCTGGCCAGCAAGATCTGCGGATCTGTCCCCCATTGAGCATGTTTGGGACTGGATGAAGCGTCGTCTCACGCGGTCTGCACGTCCAGTACGAACGCTGGTCCAACTGAGGCGCCAGGTGGAAATGGCAAAAAATGGTTCAAATGGCTCTGAGCACTATGGGACTCAACTGCTGAGGTCATTAGTCCCCTAGAACTTAGAACTAGTTAAACCTAACTAACCTAAGGACATCACAAACATCCATGCCCAAGGCAGGATTCGAACCTGCGACCGTAGCGGTCTTGCGGTTCCAGACTGCAGCGCCTTTAACCGCACGGCCACTTCGGCCGGCGGAAATGGCATGGCAAGCCGTTCCACAGGACTACATCCAGCATCTCTACGATCGTCTCCATGGGAGAATAGCAGCCTGCATTGCTGCGAAAGGTGGATATACACTGTACTAGTGCCGACATTGTGCATGCTCTGTTGCCTGTGTCTATGTGCCTGTGGTTCTGTCAGTGTGATCATGTGATGTATCTGACCCCAGGAATGTGTCAATAAAGTTTCCCCTTCCTGGGACAATGAATTCACGGTGTTCTTATTTCAATTTCCAGGAGTGTATGTCAGAACCCCTTAAACACTCGTTTTGTGTACCATGTGACTTACCCCACAGTGTCACTACACTGATTCACTGAATGCATAAACTTACTTGATTAGGCTCAATAAGTTAACACTGTTCCATTTGGAAGAACATTCGAGAACACATACAGGGAAACAGATGTGATTTTTAACGTAATTTCTGGGGGCTTTCGTCATTCCGAGAGATCATCTAGTGAAATGGCACAGTGGTTAGAACGTTAGACATGTATTACGAAAGAACGATGTTCAACTGATTGTACAACTATCCTAATTTAAATGGTTTCCTAGTTTAATGTAATCATCCTACACGAAATCATCTAGATGATTGCTAGGATGGTTTCTTCAACCCACCACGGCTGATTACAACTCCATCCTTGACAAAATGAACTTGTGTCCTTGATCTCGACGTCAAAGAGAGTCGGTCTCACGTATTTTCTTTTACAGTAATCACTACAATAGGTTTTATTTCTCTGGAAAAAGGGGAAAATGTACCGCTGACAAATCTATCAGGTCAGCATACGCTTACATTGTAGATATCATTGGATTTCATGGTGGAAGAAAGATTAAATACTGATCAAGACGTCTACTGACCAACGACGAAAATTCTCTGTGTCTCAGAAACGTCGCCAACCTTGACATGATCCTTAGTGGCAAATTCAACGATTCCGAGACTACGATCGGCATCAGACCTGGATCAAAAGTTCGAGGATTTTACCCAATAAAAAAAAAATGTGAATGGGCACTCTGTGCCTTTTCGTAGTAAGCTTCACTTATTCACAAAGAAGGTAAAGACGAGAGTGAAAAAATGGGCCTAATGCATAGGTTTTTGTTATGTTTGAAGCACGTGCGTATTGGATAAGGAAAGAACTTTTCCTAATCAGGAAGAAGAATTCCCGTTTGTCAGGAAATACTGACGGAAATTTGTAGTGATTGCTCTTTCAATCCCGTGCCGCGCCCCACGTCGGAGGTTCGAATCCTCCCTCGGGCGTGGGAGTGTGTGTTGTCTATAGCGTAAGTTAGAATAAGTTAGATTAAGTAGTGTGTAGGCTTAGGGACCGATGACCTCTGCAGTTTGGTCCCATACGACCTTACCACAAATTTCCAATTTTTTTCAATTCTGTTTTCCTTTCTTTCCGATTGTGCTTAAACTTTACTTATCACTGTGACTGTAATTCAAGAATTTTTTCCGTATCAATAGGTGTTAACTGCACGCGACTATCATTGCTTAACGATGCCTTGTAGTTTTTAATTTGATTTTCATTACGTGCCACTAGCAGACGCTGAAATTAATACGTCAGTTGCAAAAACCTTTTCTCAAGATTACCGAGACGAACACTATATTCAAACAAGTGATGTGACGTCACTGCTTGAATTGTTTCTACTGGACAAATTCCCTAGTTCTCACAGTATGAATTTCTGTTTCGTTAGTGAAACGTAATATAATTTGATAACTCATTGGTAATAGGCCTTTCCGTTTCAGCCGTACATCTTCTAAACTGACTGGATATAGCGGAAATATGAATTAGTGGTTGTGATATAGCGAGAAAAAGCTGAGTCAAGTGGAAATATTTTTATATAATGGCTGAACACGGAGATCATGTTCCATCTGTACTTGTTGAGGAACCGTTACATCGTGTTCGTATGACCTTCAATGAAACAATCTCTGTGAAAATAAAAAAATGGAAGGAAGATGGAAGTTTAGCGTCCCGTCGACCACGAGGCCATTAGAGTCGAAGGTCAAGTTAAGATAGAAGAGGAATGTGAAAGAGTATTGGTCGCAAACTTTTTAAAGCAATCGCTCAGGAATTCGCTTTAAGCTAATTAGGGAAACCACGGTAAATGCAAATTTTGATTTTTTTAGGGGGGGGGGGGGGAGAAGGAAGGAGAAGTGGCACATGTAAACCTCGCTCTTACACCATTTCACTGCACCAGCTACCCGGTTTATGGAACTGAGGAATCAGCTACAACTATATTGCTTCATGGTCATTACGAGCATGTCACAACTGCACTAACTGCTAGGGAAATGTAATTATACACGTAAATCGAAGTAAATTCGTGTAAACCTGATTCTTCACGTGAGGGAGACTCAACGATCTGTATTATTTTCTACAGTTTTTAATACTCCTGGTCGCACTAAAAATGTAATGAATTGTAATTATATTTTACTGCAGTTAAGACCGTTAAATTATAAAGAAGAAAATTCAAATGTAAAAGTCTAAGGCAGTCAGCATTCCACGATCTTTGTTAGCACTGATGGTATTATTGCGATATCTCACTGATAAAGTCAGGTTGGATATAGGCATATTCTCCAGTTTCTGAGCAAATATTCATAATAAGTCTTGCAACTGCTACGCGTGAAAATAACTTCAGATGTATAGATCTTGCAAGGGTCAAAATTCCTTTGTATAGCTTCCACACAAAATGTAGAATTAGTGAATACAGTAAGTAGTAATATTTTCCTTACAGAAATGTGCTCTGAGGTCTGTCTTTCAAAATCACAATAACTGAATAAATAGCGTGCTGTATGGTTGAACGTGTAAAACAAATTTTCTTTGATTGTCTAGTTGCCACTGTATTGTAACACATAAAACCTACACAACACGCCATAACTGAGACAGCATTTACTTGGGACGTCCAATAAGTAAGTTTCATTATTTTATAAAAAAAAAAAAAAACGGTACACACAATTTATCATGCTGAAATAATTTTACTGGCATTGTACAGTGCTTCTTTTACTTTTCTACATACTCCGTCTGAACAAGGCCGCTATTCTGTCGAGGAGTTCCTTGAAAAATTGAGCTGATTCTTGTTGTATTGTTGATTGCGTTTACTTAAACTTATGGACTGACTTTTTTCGGGTTCGTAAACATTTTATTTTTATCTGTTATTACTTTTATGTTGTAAGTTCATGTACCGACACGTTCCATGACCGTGGAGATTTCCTCCTCAATTTGGTCCTATGGAACTTGACTCGTAAATAAATAAAGCCTCGGAAGGCCAAACGGTACGGGCCGATCGCCATGTCGTCCTCAGCCGATAATCGTCACTGTATGCGGATAAGGAGGGTCATGTGATCAGCACACCGCCCTACCGGCCATTGTCAGTTTTCGTGACTGGAAACTCTACTTCTCAATCAGTTAGCTCCTCAGTTGGCTTCACAAGGGCTGAGAGCATCACGCTAGCCAACAGCGCTCGGCAGGCCGGACGGTCACCCATCCAAGTGCTAGCCAAGCCCGACAGCGCTTTACTTCAGTGACCTGACTGGAACCGATGTTACTCCTGCGGTAAAACCGCTAGCATTTGTCTACATGGTCACCATGTTTTTTCCAACAATGTTTGGTAACGTGACACAAGTTTTTCCAAACCTTGTTGCACCAGGTCGGGTCCTGTGGTCGTAATCAGCTGTTCACTGTTGATGTGACTTCATCATCGGCGTTGAATGCTTACCTCCAAGAAGGCCTTTGAGCTGGAGAACATGTGAAAAATCATTTGGGGCAAGATCTCGTGAAAATGGAGGATACGGGAACACTTCCCAGTTGAATCGTCTGACCTCCAACTGGTTCATTCGAGTTGTCATTGCACTGTCATGAAGGATTGCAAGATAAAAGTCCAGGATGTTTTCTTTTGATGGCGGTTCGCAGATTCCTCAAGACATTACAGTACCTCTGTGTGTTCATTGTGGTGTTGCGAGGCAGGATTCAACGAGCAAAACCCCCAGACAGACCCAAAAGACGGTTGCCATAACTTTCCCCGCCGATTGTGTGAGGTTTGCCTTTGTTTGGACACTTTCGCCTGGTTCCTTCCACACCATACCCCGACGTTTTGTCTTAGGAGTTGCATAATGGATCCAGGTCTCATCCACACCGAGCGAGGTGGCGCAGTGGTTGGCACACTGGACTCGCATTCGGGAGGACGACGGTTCAATCCCGTCTCCAGCCATCCTGATTTAGGTTTTCCGTGATTTCCCTAAATCGTTTCAGGCAAATGTCGGGATGGTTCCTTTGAAAGGGCACGGCCGATTTCCTTCCCAATCCTTCCCTAACCCGAGCTTGCGCTCCGTCTCTAATGACCTCGTTGTCGACGGGACGTTAAACACTAACCACCACCACCACCAGGTCTCATCCCGAGTAACACGCCGTTTGAAGAGCAGATCTCACTCTGTCTGTTGCATTTCCATAAACATTCTGGGCGAACCCATCCTTTGCTGTTTGTGGACATCACTCAGCAAATTTGCCATCTTCAACAGACTTGACAGTAGTGACGATGGCCTGTCAGGATCTTTGTGATGAGTCAGCGTCCAATTGTAACTCCAAGAGGTTGTTTTCACTGGTAACGCGACCATCTTCCTCCACAATATTGCGAACTGCAATAATGGCATCGCTGGATGTCGCTGTAATGGGCCTTTCTGCGCACTGTTCCTCATGCACACATTCAAGCCCTTCCAGAAAATGTATACGATAACGTCGAACCATTTGAATACTCATACAGCTTTCCCCAAAGACAGAGGTTAAATTCTGACAGATATCGGCAGCGGATAATTGTTTTGCTGCGGAGAAACGAATGACAGGGCGCAGCTCACAAGCGAACACACTTTGTAGCAGCAACTCCATGCTAGCCGATGACGAACTGGCAAGATACTGCGGTATGCATCGTAAGCCGGTGTGAGCGTTGTAAACACATACCAGTCGAAACCCAGCAGCCATAGAGGCTACAAATTTAAATGGTTGATGTTCGATACCACGTTGCTTTTCTGCAAAGTCGCTATGTTTTTCCAAGCATTGCACGTGAAGTGGCTTAACCGCCTCCTTTGCTGGTGTTAAAAATATTAAGTTGCATAGTGATCCATATTCGAGTTCAAACAATATGTGTCCATATAGCTGGATGAATGAGTTAGTTAATAGATTAATAGAAGAACACGGGTATCATATACGTGTTTACGACGTGGTGTTCAAATCAACCTTCGTGCTAATGACTGCTGTACTTACTCAGACGTTGTGAAGCAAGTTAAAGCCATACTCTTACATCAAGCATCGCTGTGTGAAAGGAAACGCTGCGTCCCAGCATCGCCTTGACCGTGCTGTGTGGGCGCAATGTGTCTCACCCTTCCTTTCTCACAAGAAACTTACCTCCAGCAGAATCAGCCTTTCTACTCGTACTTCGTGACACGCCCACCTTGCCTTGCAGAATCCCCAGCCAGACGCTAGGCAACCAACAATCACTCGACGTTGTCCAGAACGATAATTGAGTCTGTAGATCGTGATAGTCTTATAATTAAGGCACTGGAAGCAGTGTGGAAGTAGTGTGGCTTTAGTTTCCACTTGTCTACAAAATAACTTACTTAGCCAGTAACTACTCCAAACTACGGAGCATTTCACTGGCTTAAGTGAAAGCAGCATCATATGGTAGACAGTATCCTACAATCAACCGGAGATTGAATTCCGAATTTGTAATCTGTCCATCACCCATTCAGCCACCTTGAGAAGCTCAAATACATGTCGAAATATCTAGACTTAGGTTTTTCTCTGACTTCCTTTAAAAATTCCTTTAAAAGGGTACAGTCGATTTCCGCCCACATCATTCCTATACATTCGCGAGCGCTCCGTCTCTAATGGGCTACGTGTCAACGGGATGTTAAATTACCTTTCTTCTCGTGCCTTATACACCCAGTGCGTCAACGTGTTGACGAGTTGATCGTTAATGATAGGCATTAGCCCGATATCATCCTGAAATTAAAAAAGAAAATCGTACATAGAACGGAAAAACCAAAAATCGTCTCGGAAGAAAATAGGGAGAGTATGTGGAGAGTCTAATTAATCAAAAAAATGGCTCTGAGCACTATGGGACTTAACTTCTAAGGTCATCAGTCCCCTAGAACTTAGAACTACTTAAACCTAACTAACCTAAGGACATCACATACATCCATGCCCGAAGCAGGATTCGAACCTGCGACCGTAGCGGTCGCGCGGTTCCAGACTGTAGCGCCTAGAACCGCTCGGCTACCCCGGCCGGCTCTAATTAATCCTCCACTATCACTGGGACGTATGTGACCCTGGATAGAGTATCAGAGAACCAGTGGGAATTTGCCACGTGTTATTGCTATATGATGATGATAAGGTCCTATACTCAGAGGAGCGCAGGGGACGATGCGGGAGACCCGCACCGCCGTACTAGGCAAGGTCCTAGAGGAGGTGGTTTGCCATTGCCTTCCGCCGTTATTGCTATATACCAGGTGTCAAACTAATTTATGAAAAAACTGTTTCACAACATATCACGAGTAGGACGATGGACGTGACTGCCACACGAGACACTCGAATTTGCTTGTCATTTCGAATAATCTACGGAAATATCAAATATTTGTAATCATAAATCCAGTCTAAGTGCTTTTCTGAAAATATGTATCATAAATGAAAGTACAGGATGATCATTCATTACATTACTACTGGACGATATAGGTCCCACGTCAAAATATTAGTGGGACACAGATGCCCTACTCAAAAAATGGTTTATATGGCTCTAAGTACTATGGGAGTTAACATTTGAGGTCATCAGTCCCCTAGACTTAAAACTACTTAAACCTAAATAACCTAAGGACATCACACACATCCATGCCCGAGGCAGGATTCGAACCTGCGACCGTAGCAGCAGCGCGGTTCCGGAATGAAGCGCCTAGAACCGCTCGGTCACAACGGCCGGCATGTCCTACTCCTCTCTGGGTTGCAAAAAGAAACTGTGGGAAATATTCTTTTTCATACTGTTACTTCTGACTACGACATTAGCTAAAATAACTATACATTAATGTCTTTCACTCGGAAAACATTGACAGTGTACGCATTTCAAGAGCGGAAGAGGATAACACTGCAGGAAATGAAAGAGATTTTTACAGGTCAGATAGCTTCTTCAAGTAAGGGTATATACCGTGGATGGGTGGCATTAAAGATAAAAAAAACCGAACAAGTACAAGTATGGCTCGCGCTCTGAGGGTTCAGAACAAATTTAATTATGTATATGGATAATAATAATAATCTAGCCGGCCGGTGTGGCTGAGCGGTTCTAGGCGCTTCAGTCTGGAACCGCGTTACTCCGTCGGTCGCAGGTTCGAATCCTGCCTCGGGCATGGATGTATGTGATGTCCTTAGGTTACTTAGGTTTAAGTAATTCTAAGTTCTATGGGACTGATGACCTCAGATGTTAAGTCCCATAGTGCTGAGAGCCATTTGAACCATTTTTTGAATCGGTGGGTTCAGGAGGGTAATACGAAACGCCGTGCTGGGTCCTAACGGCCTCGTATCACTAGCTGTCGAGATTACAAGCATCTTATCCGCATGGCTGTAACGGATCGTGCAGCCTCGTCTCGATCCCTGAGTCAACAGCTGGAGACGTTTGCAAGACAACAACCATCTGCACGAACAGTTCGACGACGTTTGCAGCAGCATGGACTATCAGCTCGGAGACCATGGCTGTGGTTACCCTTGACGCTGCATCACAGACAGGAGCGCCTGCGATGGTGTACTCAACGACGAACCTGGGTGCACGAATGGCAAAACGTCATTTGTTCGGATGAATCCAGGTTCTGTTTACAGCATCATGATGGTCGCAGCCGTGTCTGGCGACATCGCGGTGAATGCACATTGGAAGCGTGTATTCGTCATCGCCATACTGGCGTATCACCCGGCGTGATGGTATGGGGTGCCATTGGTTACACGTCTCGGTCACCTCTTGTTCGCATTGATGGCACTTTGAACAGTGGACGTTACATTTCAGATGTGTTACGACCCGTGGCTCTACCCTTCATTCGATACCTGCGAAACCCTACATTTCAGCAGGATAGTGCACGACCGCATATTGCAGGTCCTGTACGGGCCTTTGGATACAGAAAATGTTCGACTGCTGCCCTGGCCAGCACAATTTTACAGATCTCTCACCAATTGAACACTTCTGGTCAATGGTGGCCGAGCAACTGGCTCATCACAATGCGCCAGTCACTACTCTTGATGAACTGTGGTATCGTGTTGAAGCTGCATGGGCAGCTGTGCCTGTACACGCATCCAAGCTCTGTTTGACTCAATGCCCAGGCGTATCAAGGCCGTTATTACGGCCAGAGGTGGTTGGTCTGGGCACTGCTATCTCAGGATCTATGCACCCAAATTGCGTGAAAATGTAATCACATGTCAGTTCTAGTATAATATATTTGTCCAATGAATACCCGTTTATCATCTGCATTTCTTCTTGGTGTAGCAGTTTTAATGGCCAGTAGTGTATTTACTGCGTGAGATTGCCAGTTTTGTGAGAACATTGTAGCCAAAATGTACGTTGTATATTTCTATGCAAAATTAGTAATATTTGAGTAGTTTTCAGTCGACGATTTCATCACTTCCGACCGATAACATTTGAAAGCTGTGACTAGAAAGAGCGGAAATGCGTAGCGCGAGAATCCAGGGTTTCACATAAGATATTTTCACACACAGGAACCAAGTGGAAACACTTTCATGAGCAATTTAAAGTTGTTATCTGCAGCTATACACTCATAAGCCAGAACACTATGAGCACCTACCTAATAGCCGGTACGTTCACATTTGGCACGGATAACAGCGGCGACACGTCGTGGTATAGAAGCATTGAGACCTTGTTAGGTCGCTGGAGGGAGATGGCACCAGATCAACATGCACAACTCACCTAATTCCCATAAATTCTGGCAAGGGGGGCCATGACTCCTTGCGCCATGTTGAATCACATACCGGATGTGTTCGATCGGGTCCAGATCTGACGAGATGGAGGGCGAACACTTCAATTGTAACTCACTGCTGTGCTCCTTGAATCACCCCATCACACGCCTGGCCTTGTGATTTGGTACATTGTCGTGTTGAAAAATGCCACTGCCGTCAGGAAACAAGATTGTCATGAAAGGGTGCACGTGGTTGCAACCACTATGCGATACTCCTTGGCTGTCATGGTACCTTGCACGAGCTCCACTGACCCCTGGATTTCCACGTGAAAGTCCTCCAGAGCATAATGGAGGCGCCGCCAGCCTGTCTCCGTCCCGCAGTACAGGTGCCAAGGAGCTGTTCCCCTGGAAGACGACGTATTCGGACCCTCCTATCGGCGTGGAGAAGAATGTATCGGGATTCATCAGACTATTCAACGCTCTGCCACTGCGCCAATGTCCAGTACCGATGGTCACATGTCCATTTCAGTCGTAGTAGCCGATGTCGTAGCCGATTGGCACATACATGAGATGTCGGCTGCGGAAGCCCATCGTTAGGAGTGTCCGGTGCAATGTGTGTTCAGACACACTAGTTCTCTGACCAGCATTAAAGTCTGGTGTTAGTTCCGCCACAGTTCGCCGCCTGTCACTTTTTACCGATCTGCCCAGCCTACGACGTCCGACGTTTGTAATGAACGATTGCTGCCCAACCCCACAACGTCTGGATTGGTTTCACCTTCGTTTGGCCACGTATTGAAGACATTCAGCCCAACATTCCTCGAACACCCGACAACTCGTGCAGTTTCCGTTATGCTCGTGCTGAACCTCCGAGCCCTCACAATGTGCCCTCGGTCAACCTCGGATAGATCGCGCGCCTTCCCCATTCAACACGTGGACATCACGCTCACTGATACTACATGCACCGGGCGTGTGTCTGACTAGCAGTCATTCCTCTCCAAGTGACGCTACTATCGCCGAGGCGAGTTTGTATCGATAGTAGGTCATAATGGTGGTCATAATGTTCTGGTTGATCAGTATAATTCTGTACGCGAAATTACTGCAGGGTTAACTATCAATGAAAAGAAATATTTCTACGTGACAGGTCGGAAATTCCCATGCCAGAACGACTCAGCAGCAGTTAATCAAATAATGGTGACTTTCACTTAACTGCTGCTGACTATTGCACAGTTCCACATCGGTTTAGAGCGTCTTTTCTTTTACTGCTTTCGCTACCACTCGCCAGTGCATTTACACTCTATACTTCGGCAGCCGATTCGAATCCTGGTCGTGAAGGAAATTTCCATGAACAGTATTTCGTCGGCAAGGGGAGAAGAGATGTTGATGTTGAGCAAATCTTGTAGTGGTAGACAGTGCATCCAGGTCCTCCCAACCACTTCATGTTAGAAGAAATGTGATTCGGCAGAAGTTAAAATCTTTTTTCACTGTTTCAAAGCCTGATGATAATGTTTCTGTGCCACTACTGACATCGTCAGATTTGCAATGAAAAATGGGCGGATCAACTGCCAACGAATTCCATTTGCAACAGCACAGAGTGCTGCGAAACACTTGCCGCTTTCCCAGCATTGTACTCTGCTGTCCGTTGCGCCACAGATATTCTTTTCTTACAGAGCAGGTTATCCTACGACGTTCACATTCTTTGAGCATGGGCGTCGACTGGCGTTTCCACATGCACTCTCCTACCAACAGGCGAACCTCCACCGAGCTTCACTGTTTTCGTGATAAGCGATCTCAGACACTGTGCCGGCACAATCTATCCTGTACCAAAATCGCTTCAATCAGAAACTTTCCTCAGTCTCTGCTCGTAAAGTCATTTTGCTGTATTTTTCGTAGTACGTCACGGAAAGTGGATATCCGTATCTCCACTGTAGAGAGGTGAACACAATACTGCCGTTAATCAGCATGTATCTAGCATATATTTTTGGCTACTATTCAATTTTTTATTATTTTTTTAGAACTAGTTTGGCCCAAGACAAGTGAATAGGCTGTTGTGAGGGATGATGAGAAAATGACGGAGAAAAGGGTACAGAAAGGATAAGATATGGAATGAGCACTTCTACTATTTATTTCTCTATATTTCCTAAGGAATGTACGGAAGGAAAAAACTTCTAAGCAATATTATGGAAAGGGAAGAGGACGTAGCTGCAGATAAGGCGGCAAATGTGACCCTGTGAGAAGAATGAGACAGAACACTGAAACACCTAAGTCGAAATTAGACATCTGGACTAGACGACATTCCCTCTGAATTATTATGAGAGCAGGCCGAACAGTATTGCCTCCGAATTTTTTATGTGAAAACTTTAAATCTTTTAAAATAAAACGCTATTTAAATTCAACATCTTCATTATTTTTTTCTACACATTTATTTCTCAACATAGTCACCCAGACGATGAACACATTTCTCCCAAAGGGAGACAAGTTTGCTGACGCTGTCACTGCAGAATATTTGACTTTGTTCACGGGGCCACAACCTCACCTCTGCTTGCACCGCTTCATCACTCTCAAAGTGATGTCCTCAATGCTATTCTTTATTTTTCGAAACAGATGAAAATCGGATGGCGACAAGTCGGGACTGTATGAAGGATGAGCGGTAACAGTGAATCCAAGGCGTCGGATTCTTGCAGATGTCTCACGGCTCGTGTGTAGTCTGGCATTGTCATGCTGAAGGAGAAAGTACTCCATGTGTGAACGAACTTTTCCAGTTCGTGCTTTCAGTTTTCTGAGCGTCTTGCAGCACCATCCAGAGTCTATGGTGGTACCTTTAGGTATGAATTCCAAATGCAGCACATGTTGAATACCCAAAAACACTATGAGCATAACTTTGCCTGCCGATGGCATGGTTTTGAACTTTTTTGGCGTCGGAGACACTTTGTGGCGGAAATCCACCGATGCTCTCTTGTTTTCAGGGTCAAAATAGTGAACCTAGCCTTCATCATCTGTCATCGCACAGTCCAGGAATGCAGCGCCGCAGACCGCTCGGCTAATCCCGCGCGGGTCGTCTGATGAGTTCATCGAACCTATTCCCATATGTCTCGTCCGTTGCCATACGCGGTCGTCCATTCCTAGATCAGACATTACTGATGTCAAAACAATCATCACCGCACTCAGGTTTCATTCTTCTGCAGATTTCAATTGGAGGAACGTTTCCTGCTGTTGGAAACTTAGAAACCCGATTACAGCACGCTGTTTCTCACGGTCCCCCCCCCCCCCCCCCACACTCCCTCCCGCCCCTCCCGACATAATTACGTAAACATACCGCCATATTGTACCGTTCAATTCGGAGCCCTCTAGCGGCAGAGGGTTGCAACTTGCGTCGGCGAAGCGGGAAATTCTACCGAGTGATATGCATGACCTGAAATACCTCAACCGATATTGAGAACATAATAAAAACTTCGTACGCATTACTTTTTAGCACGCCCTAAGAAGATCTTAGGAGAACATATCATAAAAAAATTTTTCCATCTAACACGCAAAATATGAGACACATGAAATAATCTGTCCACTTCAAGAATAATATAACAGTCCTAGTCCGAAAGAATCCATGCACTGAGATAGCAAAATAATAATAATACTAATTATTAATTACAGAAGATTGGAAAAACTGATACAAGTTGACCTCGGGAAAATTCAGTTTGGTTTCTAGAGACATATAGGAACACGTGAGGCAATACTGGCGCTTCGACTTATCTTGGAAAATAGCCTGAAAAAAGCAGTCACAGGTTCGTGGAAATCTTTAGACAATGTTGACTGAAATACATTCCTTAAAAGTCTGAAGGTAGCAGGGATAAGATACAGGGTTATCTACAACTTGTACAGAAACCATTTGAAGTACTTGAAAAGAAGTCAGTAGTTGCAATGGTAGTGAGGCATGGTTGTAGACTATCTTCGATGTTCTTCAACCCGTACATAGAGCACGCAGTAAAGGAACCAAGGAGAAATTTGGTCTGTCAGAGACAGCAGAGGACTTGAAAAGTTAGTTGAACGTTTTGCAAAAGCAGACATAATGTCTTATGGGATAACAGCAATCAGTGATTTTATAATGTTACTTAATATCCGTCTTGATTGCAATTTTTTTTATTATTATTCATATGACCGGTTTCGGTTCATTCAGAACCATCTTCAGATCTCATATTTCAGTTACAGGAGTAACCCGTCCAAATCCAGCAACTTTCACATGCTACGTCACACATGTGATCTAGCATGTGAAAGTTGCTGGATTTGGACGGGTTACTCCTGTAACATGTGACGTAGCATGTGAAAGTTGCTGGATTTGGACGGGTTACTCCTGTAACTGAAATATCAGATCTGAAGATGGTTCTGAATGAACCGAAACCGGTCATATGAATAATAAAAAAAAAATTGCAATCAAGACGGATTTTAAGTAACATTAGTTGAACGTAACAGACATTGTCTTGAAAAGAGGTCATAAGATGAAAATCAATAAAAGTAAAACAAGGATAGTGAATGTATTTGAATTAAATCATGTTAACTGAAGAAATTAGATTAGGAAATGAAATATTGACAGTAGTAGGCGAGTTTTCCTATTTGGGAAGCAAAATAACTGACGACGGCAGAGATAAAGAGGATATAAAAGTAGACCTGCAATTGTGAGGAAAGCTTTTCTGAAGAACAGAAATATTTTTACATCTAAAATAAACGTAAGTGTTAGAAACCTTTTCTGAAATTATTAGTAGTCTAACACGGAAGTGCGTTGTGGACGATAAAAAATACAGATAGGAAGAGAATAGAAGATTTCGAAAACTGCTGTTACAGAAGAATACTGAAGATTAATGAGTGTATCGGATAATGAATCGTAGAGAAAAGAAATGTATGATACGACTTGACTAAATGACGGGTCCGGTTGACAGGACAATTCATCAGGTATCGATGAATAGTTAATTTGCTAACAGAGAGTTGCATGGGGGCTAAAAATTTAAAAAGGAGACCAATAAGTCACTTAAACAAGCCGCTTCAAGTGATGTATTTTGCAGTAATTATATCGAGATGAAGACACTTGCACAAATTAGTTTAGTGTGAAGAGCTGCTCTCTCATGAGTGAGTCATGCAGTTTTCCATTCAGATTAACTTAGTCTTCGAAATGAAGACCACAAAAACATTTCCTGGACCGTTTTCGTGTTGTAATCACACTGGTTTCACGTACAGTTGCGCGGTACTTACACTGAATGTTTCGAAGTGCTTATGTACAAGTCTTTTGAAATGTTGTTACTTGGGATATACGTATCGATGTTAAATAAAGTGGCTTTCCCCGTAGCTTCTGCATTTATGACCTTGGCGTGCCGGTGAATCCATATTTAGAGGCGATTTCTCATTCCCAAGGACAAGAGCGGATTTATTCGCCCTCGACGACTATTCTCTGCCCTTTCGGACAATTTGAGCTGATGGGCGGAGTAGAATGGCTGCTTCTGAGATGTAATGCTATTTCCAGACCGATGCCTATGATATGGTCGACAAACAAGATTAATAACTACGAGGTTTTTCAGCTAACAGAGAGCGTGCCATAAAATATGGAACAGGCCTACCATTCAGAGACGACGTGACTCATGAGTGAGTCATAGAGTTGGGCATCAGATTAAGCTAGAGACGAGACCATAAGGCTCTGTTAATTGTCAAAATGTAAGACAATCAATAATGAAGTATGGTAATCAAATTAAGAAATGCTCCGCATGTCAGCTCTACACTAAAACGAAATGAATGGCAGAGGATACGATAGATTTGAAAAGAAAAACCGCAGCAAACAAATCTTCGGATAGTAAATGGCTCTGAGCACTATGGGACTTAACATCTGAGGTCATCAGTCCCCTAGAACTTAGAACTACTTAAACCTAACTAACCTAAGGACATCACACACATCCATGCCCGAGGCAGGATTCGAACCTGCGACCGTAGCCGTCATGCGGTTCCAGACTGAAGCGCCTAGAACCGCACGGCCACACCGGCCGGCTCGGATAGTAAACCCATGAAGAAAATTTTCCTTTGAGGAATATGTGGATTCCGTTAATGTATTGCAGAATTGTCTGGTGTGCCATGAAATTAATCAGCTGCTTATTACTAACTGATATATTTACCGTATGTCGTGAATAACGAACCATACTGTGAAAGACACCAAAACATTTTGTTACTACTGGAACGTGGCAGAAACTTTCAATACTATTGTTCAATAAGCATTGTATCTGTACATCATCTGTACAAAATGTCGTTCATCATTGTCTAACCTAACCTAACCTAACCCAACCGAAAACTGCCCAACTGGCAATCTTATACCGTTCCCCATACTCTACCTAACCTAACCTAACCGAAAACTGCCCAACTGGCAATCTTATACCGTTCCCCATACTCTACCTCATTCAGACAATTACATCTGCAACACTATGCTAATCCCAGCATCCAGATATGCAATTTATACTCCTCCATACGCCTCCTGCCACAATTCGCTTACAAGTCTCTTCAATGAGCTGAAAATGTGTACATTTACATGCACCATATTTCGTCTACAGATTTTAACAGCATATTTTAAGTTTATAAACAGTTCTGGCATTTTCTAGCTTAATGTTCTTCTAGTTATTTGCAAGCTCTGGTGCTCTTGCACTATATGTTTGTTTTCTTACCGCAGCTGAAACTACTCTTCCATTTTGCAGCAATACTTGCAGCACAGCACAAAATGTCATTATATTTTCTACCCTGTTAGTAAGTCCCGTTTTAGAAGTGATACTATGATGCCAACTGTTGAACGTGCTTGTGGGTAGTAATCTTACCGTTCACGTGCGTACTGTGATGAATATGTTTGGAGAACCTTCCTCCCCATCCCTCGACCTTCTCTTGCTTTAATTCAATTAGTTAGTGTAAGTTTTATTTCTTGTCCTCCAATATTATTAGTAAATGAGATCGGCAGGTTACGTAGAGCAAATATTTGATCACAAAAGCTTCATTTTAGCTTGCAGGTGGACAGAATTTCTTCATTAATGGAGGTGACGTCCTCGTTAATTGCCTGTTGTGCCAGCTGGGGAATTTCCTGTTTTCTACAACAGAGTGTTTCTATGTAACTTTCACTATTTTCACCTGCCTTTCCTATCAATGTCGCTTTCCATTTAACTGCGACAGTGTAACCTGTTTTCTGCAATGTTTTGAAATGTGTTATCCCGTTTTTTCCTTTACTAACTTAAGCAGTGGTCCCCCTTTTTTCAGAATGTTCTTATAAGGAAGATTATTATTTAACGTCCCATGGACATCGAAGTTATTAGAGGCGGAGCACAAGCTCGGACTGTTTCAAGAATGGGGAAGGAAATCGGCCGTGCCCTTGCAAAGGAACGAGCCCGGCAATTGTCTAGAGAGATCTAGAGAACTCGTGGCAAACCTGAACCTGGATGGCCGGACGCAGATTTGAACCGTCATTCTCCCGAAAGCGAGTTCAGTGTGAATGAATTTAGTCTCATTTTTTCCCTTACCATTTCGACAGCCCACGCACAATCAAAATATTTTAGACCCTGTAGCTACATTGTCGACAGTGTCAGTACAGAGACAGCGATTAGTGGTCATGATGCCATCATAGCGACGATTGTTACTAAAATTAATAAATCCGTCAAGAAAGTTAGGAGAATTTTTACGCTGGCAAGAGCAGACAGCAGTTGTTAGCATACTACTTAGACAACGAGTGGATATCATGTAGTTCCAATATACGAGGTGCGGCTAGAAAAAAACCGGACTGATGCTGGAAAAAACATTTATTTACAATTATTTACAATTTCATGTTATCTCCTTCAATCTACTCTCCTCCTCGGTCTCTACACCGCTCCATACGAATTTTCCAGTGTTCATAGCAATGCTGCAGATCATTTTCGGTAAGTCCATACATTACTTCCGTCGCTTTTTCTTTTACTGCTTCAACAGTCTCAAATCTAGTTCCTTTCAAAGCTGACTTGACTTTAGGGAAAAGAAAAAAGTCACAGGGGGCCAAATCAGATGAGTAGGGTGGATGATCTAAGATGTGAATGTTGTGTTTTGCCAAAAACGTCTTCACTGACAACGCACTGTGAGCTGGGGCATTGTCTTGGTGAAGGATCCATGACTTTTTTCTCCACAAATCGTTCCGTTTTCTCCGTACTCGCTCACGTAGGGTAGCCAGGACGCTAATGTAGTAATGCTGATTCACTGTTTGTCCCTCTGGTACCCAATCAATGTGCACAATCCCTTTGATGTCAAAAAAACAATCATCATTGCCTTGAATTTCGATTTTGACATTCATGCTTTTTTTGTCGTGGAGAACCAGGAGTTTTCCAATGCATCGATTGGCGTTTAGTTTCGGGATCGTAAGTAAAAAACCACGATTCATCGCAAGTAATAACATTTTGTAAGAAGGTGGGATCACTTTCAATGTTTTCCAGGATGTCGGAACAAATCATTCTTCGGCGTTCCTTCTGTTCAATTGTGAGACACTTTGGAACCATTTTTGAACACACTTTGTTCATGTTGAAACTTTCATGAAGAATCTGCCTAACACTTTCCTTGTCAACTCCTGTTAACTCAGACACTGCTCTGATTGTTAAACGGCGATCTTGTCGAACAAGTTTACCGATTTTTTCAATGTTTGCATCAGTTTTTGCTGACAATGGTCTGCCAGTGCGAGTGTCATCACTGGTGTCTTCGCGGCCATCTTTAAATCGTTTAAACCACTCAAACACTTGTGTTCGCGATAAACAATCATCGCCGTACACTTGTTGTAACATTACAAACGTTTCACTTGCAGATTTTCCTAGTTTGAAACAAAATTTGATGTTAACACACTGTTCTTTCTGTACACTCAACATTTTCCGACGCACAGACAAAACGTCAACTACTTAAAACAGACGCCACGGGCAGACTGAGTGCAGGAGGCAGATGAAACTAGAGCAGTAGGCGGAGCGAGAGTCACGTGACAGGCCACGTGACTTTCAGCCTTATAGCATTCGTTTTATTGTTTCACCAGTACTAGTCCGGGTTTTTTCTAGCCACACCTCGTAATGCGAGTAAAAGATTTATGGGAAAGGTTTAAACTGACTGTAATTCTCGCAGTGAAGAAATGTGTACCGACTATGTGGATGAAGGACGGAAAAAACCCATAATGATAAAATTCGAAAAATGCTGAGGAGACAGGAGACAGGGATTGTTGCAGCTCGTGGTCGTGTGGTAGCGTTCTCGCTTCCCACGCCCGGGTTCCCGGGTTCGATTCCCGGCGGGGTCAGGGATTTTCTCTGCCTCGTGATGACTGGGTGTTGTGTGATGTCCTTTGGTTACTTAGGTTTAAGTAGTTCTAAGTTCTAGGGAACTGATGACCATAGATGTTAAGTCCCATAGTGCTCAGAGCCATTTGAACCATTTGATTGTTGCACTCTCGGCTCCAAAAACAGCCCAGAAATGTCGGCAGGCAAAAGTTAGAAGAAATTCGTGAGTCTATAGATAGAGCGATGCGCAATAGCATTCAACTTCCACCGTGATACGTTAGCGAAAGATTGTACAGAGAACACGAGACGATACCGGTGCTAGTAAAATCGCTAAGCGTGTGAAAGGCTTCTCTTGTCACCCTTTAAACAGTCTGTTGCGGCAACAGAAGACAGCAAAAGGAAAGCTGCAGTTTTAAATTTCACATTTAAAAAAATCATTCATGCTTAAAGGTGTTAGGAGGGAAATTAAACACTTCCCGCGTACCAACAGGCAAACTCCCGTCCTGCAGTAGGATGTAGGGCTGTCGGCTCATCAAGGACTAGGCCCACAGCTTAAAACTGTGGATCAATGAGAGACCCTCGTGACGCTCGGCAGATACACTTTCACATCTTTACGGCTCAGTGTCGAAATACACGTAAGCGGACACCGCCAGCATGCTAGACGGATGCTAAGGAAGAAGAGGAAGAAAAAAAATTATTCACGCAGAAGGAGCGCACAGAAATATCATCGTTTGATTGTCGCACAGACTCCCGTAAGGAGGACATACAAAATAGGCATCCCTGGTGTTGAGAAGCAACTGAAAGAGCTCAAAACAAATATGCCACCAGTTTCGGCTGGAATTCCAATTCGGTATTACAGAGAGGACTCTTTGGCATTGGCCACTTAGTGGCATATATCGCGAATTTCTCGCACAGAGCAAAGTACAAGCGACTTGAAAAAAGAGCAGGTGATACCCGTATATAGGATGAATAAAAACCGTCCCTCGAAATTCCAGACCAATATCCCTAACGTCCATTTGCTGCGGAGTTCTCGAGCATGTTCTAAGTTCGAATATAATAAATTTCCTTCAGATAGAAAACCTTCTGTCCACACATCAGCACGGATTTAGAAACCATCGATCGTGCGAAACTCAGGTTGCCCTATTTTCGCATGCTATCTAGCGAACCATGGGTGAAGAGCAACAGCCATGTTTCATATTCCTAGATTTCCGGTAAACGTTTGGCTCTCTGCCCCAATGCAGACTGTTACCGAAGGTCCCACCATACGAAATAGGTCCTGGATACGAGAGTGGTTCGAGGACTTCGTGTTTAATAGAACCCACTATGTTGTCCTGCACACTGAGTGTTCACCAGAGACAAGGATATCGTCAAGAGTGTCAGGGAAGTGTCATAGCACCGCTCTTGTTCTTCATACACATGCACGATCTGGCGGATAGTGGGAGAAGCATCTGCGACTGTTTATTGATGACGCTGTAGTCACAGGGAAAGTGTCGTGGTGATTGACTGTAGGAGGGTACAGGATGATTTAAACATAATCTCTATTTTGTGTGATGAATAGCATCTTGTTCTAATTGTAGAAATACACTCCTGGAAATGGAAAAAAGAACACATTGACACCGGTGTGTCAGACCTACCATACTTGCTCCGGACACTGCGAGAGGGCTGTACAAGCAATGATCACACGCACGGCACAGCGGACACACCAGGAACCGCGGTGTTGGCCGTCGAATGGCGCTAGCTGCGCAGCATTTGTGCACCGCCGCCGTCAGTGTCAGCCAGTTTGCCGTGGCATACGGAGCTCCATCGCAGTCTTTAACACTGATAGCATGCCGCGACAGCGTGGACGTGAACCGTATGTGCAGTTGACGGACTTTGAGCGAGGGCGTGTAGTGGGCATGCGGGAGGCCGGGTGGACGTACCGCCGTATTGCTCAACACGTGGGGCGTGAGGTCTCCACAGTACATCGATGTTGTCGCCAGTGGTCGGCGGAAGGTGCACGTGCCCGTCGACCTGGGACCGGACCGCAGCGACGCACGGATGCACGCCAAGACCGTAGGATCCTACGCAGTGCCGTAGAGGACCGCACCGCCACTTCCCAGCAAATTAGGGACACTATTGCTCCTGGGGTATCGGCGAGGACCATTCGCAACCGTCTCCATGAAGCTGGGCTACGGTCCCGCACACCGTTAGGCCGTCTTCCGCTCACGCCCCAACATCGTGCAGCCCGCCTCCAGTGGTGTCGCGACAGGCGTGAATGGAGGGACGAATGGAGACGTGTCGTCTTCAGCGATGAGAGTCGCTTCTGCCTTGGTGCCAATGATGGTCGTATGCGTGTTTGGCGCCGTGCAGGTGAGCGCCACAATCAGGACTGCATACGACCGAGGCACACAGGGCCAACACCCGGCATCATGGTGTGGGGAGCGATCTCCTACACTGGCCGTACACCACTGGTGATCGTCGAGGGGACACTGAATAGTGCACGGTACATCCAAACCGTCATCGAACCCATCGTTCTACCATTCCTAGACCGGCAAGGGAACTTGCTGTTCCAACAGGACAATGCACGTCCGCATGTATCCCATGCCACCCAACGTGCTCTAGAAGGTGTAAGTCAACTACCCTGGCCAGCAAGATCTCCGGATCTGTCCCCCATTGAGCATGTTTGGGACTGGATGAAGCGTCGTCTCACGCGGTCTGCACGTCCAGCACGAACGCCGGTCCAACTGAGGCGCCAGGTGGAAATGGCATGGCAAGCCGTTCCACAGGACTACATCCAGCATCTCTACGATCGTGTCCATGGGAGAATAGCAGCCTGCATTGCTGCGAAAGGTGGATATACACTGTACTAGTGCCGACATTGTGCATGCTCTGTTGCCTGTGTCTATGTGCCTGTGGTTCTGTCAGTGTGATCATGTGATGTATCTGACCCCAGAAATGTGTCAATAAAGTTTCCCCTTCCTGGGACAATGAATTCACGGTGTTCTTATTTCAATTTCCAGGAGTGTATATAAATTAAGAGAGACGAGTAGGAAATGAAATCCGGTAAAGTTCGAACACCTTATTAGCGGTGTGCTGCACGACACAGTCACGTCGATTAAATACGAGTACGTAGAAGTAACGTTGCAAAGCAAAATGAAAGATAACGAGCACACAATAATTTTTGCTGGATAGCATAAATGATCGACTTCTGCTTATTGGGAGAATTTTAGGAGAGTGTAGCTCATTTATAAGGTTCAAATGACTCTAAGCACTATGGGACTTAACATCTGAGGTCATCAGTCCCCTAGACTTAGAACTACGTAAACCTAACTAACCTAAGGACATCACACACATCCATGCCCGCATCTATAAGGGAGACTGCGTGTAGAGCACTAGTGCAATCGCCGCGCGGTATTAGCCGCGCGGTCTAGGGCGCTGCAGTCATAAACTGTGTGGCTGGTCCCGGCGGAGGTTCGAGTCCTCCCTCGGGCATGAGTGTGTGTGTTTGTCCTTAGGATAATTTTGGTTAAGTAGTGTGTAAGCTTAGTGATTGATGACCTTAGCAGTTAAGTCCCATAAGATTTCACACACATTTGAACTAGTACAATCAAGTCTTGAGTATTGCTAGAGTGTTTAGAATCTCCAACAGGTCGGGTTAAAGGAAGACATCGAAGGAATTCAGAGCCGTACAGCTAAATACACGTTGTCCGTGAGAATTGCGGAAATACTTCGTGAACTAAAATGGAAATCTCTGGAGGGAAGACGACGTTATTTTCGCGAAATACTATTGAGAAAATTTAGATAAACTGCATTTGCGACTGACTGCAGGACGATTCTACTACTGACAACGTATATTTCGTGTAATGACGAGGAAGGCAAGACAAGAGAAGTTAGGGCTCGAACAGAGGCATATAGACAGTCGTTTCCCCTCGCTCCATTTGAGAGTGGAACAGGAAGGGGGACGGCTAGTAGTGATGCAAGGTACCCTCCGCCATGCACTGTATGGCGGCTTGCGGAGTATGTATGTAGATGTAGATGTACCACTGATGTTACTCAGGAACCTTCTGCGTGATTTATTAAAAATGTGCCTTTCTTTGGACGGTGCTTTGATGCTGAGCTGTACATTTGAATATCGATTTTACTTTTATTTTTGTATTAAGAACTTCACAGAAACATATATTTTTGCTATAAAGCATATGGTGCAGATTATATGTGCGTAAGGTTGACTGTTTTGTTAATATTTTAGTGACTACTTCAGTTTGCGTTAGCCCTGCAACATTCGTTGTTGGAACTCTGCGCTGTTTGATATAGCACCTAGAAAGGAAATTATTAGGATAACATCATTTCTTGATGATGCCTATAGGCCCGTATGTGGCGTTTCTCGTGTCGAACATAAAGAGAATGCGATTCCTCGTGGGTCAGTGTGTAATTTCGGCTTCGCTGTACAGTAACTAATTTCGGAGTAGCATTTGATGCTGCATGTTTCTTCAGGATATGTTCCTTCAAAAACAGCGAGAATAATCAACAAGCATACTGTTGATGTGATCTTTCACCTAATAGCCAAGACTCAAACTCTGTGATCTGTGCAAGATGATCTGTTTTCACGTAAGGTGGGTACCTATGAAATTCCTTGTCAGTGTATAAAAGTGACACTGAACAATCACTACACACTAATCAAAAACTGCGTCGAACATCAGCGACACACCCACTTTCTGCAACCCAACAAATCTGCAGTAGATAAATATAGTATTGTCGCTGGCCATTGCATGGAACACTGGAAAGTCGAGATCCTAGCCACAGCCTCGTCTTATTGTGATTAAGTGTTCATGGAATCTGTGAAAGTGCAATTAACAGATAACTTGCTCAACCGATGCGAGGGTTTCAAGGTCGACAAATCACGGAAACCGCTTATTTCACGTCTTCTCTTTCAGAGGAATTATTGTTCTGAGTCTTCGCCGCCTGTTATTGCAACAAATGCCATCGATTACAATTATTAACCACATAATTCTTAAATAGTGTGTATTTTCTGTCTCGGCGCTTGCTATGTTTTATCCTCAGATGCATAAAGTTCTGCCTATGACTGTTGATTTTATGCCGTCTGTCTTATCCCTGACATAACATTGTGTCAAATGGTTTTTATTCAGTCACCGAATCGCCTTGTAGATGGCTTTATAGTCAACAGTCAAAATATCGGAAGAAGAAATCTTATTGTCACGGATCCACGCCCGAAAGATTGATAAATCAGAGACCTTGTTTCCTAAAGGACCTAACATTTATCAACTCTGCTGATGGAGTGGACACAACAGTCTGTTTTGGATGAAGTCATATTGGTGAATAGTAGTGAAGCAGTACTGCCTTCTAACTACGTATTACTACATGCAAGCATTCAATTAATGCATATTTTCCTTATGCATATTGCCTTTTATTATCAAATAATTAGTAATTAGCCAAGGAGGCAGGTATGACCCAAAATATACAGTTGAGAGAGAAAATACCTAAACAGATCCAAAAGTTAAGGTATTTGCAGAATTACAGTCACAAGAACTATTCGCTAAAATTCACAGAAGCTCTTCGCAGTTGCCTTTTGGTACCCTCTTTAGAAATCCCGCTGTTAGATAATTTTGTGTTTCATATCAAGTCACAAATGACTAATATTTTGGGTACTGTGCGAATGAGGATCTCACAAAAGGTCAGTATTGGAATCCTGATCTTTCAGCAAGTACAAATCTCCATCAACACGTAAAAAAACAAGAAACAGACGGGGAAAACAACGTTGCTGAATAAAGTTACTTACTTTTGAACAGTCTGAAAATTCGTTGCAGAACTGTGTCCGTAATCCTTCAGGTGGTGCTCCCGTTTATTGTTCTTGAGGGAGATAACGCGATAGCAACATGTCAGTGCCATGATTATATTTTAACACCATTACATCAGTCCAATGCACATCATTAGGTAGCGTAATAGATTGCGACAAATGATCACACATCGAAAAAAAAAAAAAAAAAAAAAAGGTTGGATATGGTAAACCACAAGATGGAATCAACAAAGCTTCTGCGCACTGGAAGGAAAGACATTTCTACAAAACTGAGTTCTCCGTTTGATATTTACTAGAACGATAAGTAAGGAAGATTTCTGTACCTCTGTTCGCAGCCTAACTCAGTTTTCTGACGTCTGTTCTCAACAGTTCCGAGATCGTCTGTTGCATCGGTGTCTGATGAACTGTTTTTGTTTTCATTAAGAATACATCTCCTTATCTCCCTGCGCAGTTGTATACAATTTTACGGCCATATATCTTGTTTCGAGTGTTAGGGATACTTTTGATAGTTACTGTTATTTTCTGTCGTAGTTTGTAAGTAAATGGCTGCTCTCTTACAAATTACGAAAGAATATTTTAACATATAGTACATCTGATCCGACTGTGTGCACATAATTTCAAGCTATGCAAACCGCAGGTCACTTTTCTGAAGAGCAATTACTTTAATGGAAGTGAGAATATTCAGCGTCTGTTCGTACGAAGTCATCTGCGATCGCATTTCTGAACGTGAACTGCTGGGCGCTGGGACACGTTTCTTGCCTCTCAAAAAGCCAGTGAGTGTACTTGGCCTAAATACGCATTGTACTTTACTGCATTGAGTCACGTTGTTACGCAAATACTAGCTCCGGCTGCCACACGGCGCGCGGCGCGGCAACAGCTGCGGATCCGTAACGGGTTTCTCTGCAGGTGTTTTTTTTACACCAACCTTCAGAAGGTGAGAGCAGAAGAAAATTGTAAAATTATGGCATAGAGGAAACAAAACAGGGTAATTAAAATTAGAGCGATTAATGGATTTGCAAATACCTCTGTTACAACAATAGTTTGAGGTTTATGTCTTTTCATTCATTTGCTTATTTTTATTTTTAGAGTTCTTTTCGTCAAACCATCGAAGAGAGACCTTTGTCATTGAGACTATTAATATGGCGTATTTATACTCGAATTCCTTTTGAGCTCTCACTTGCTCGGTATGACTAGCAACGAAAGAGCTCTCAACAGATAGAGGTTGCCAATTAAACTCATTTCAGCTTGTCGCCATTGTTTTGCAGAGCGGTGTAAAAGATTAGTTTGTGTTGCTCAGTTTGTTTTATTACTTCCTGTGTGGTCATTTCGTAATACTCTTACATGCAGATGATTACAACGTACTGATGGATTGCTAGGCACATATACGCTTGACTTTATTTAACATTTCGACGCAAGGGCAGAAATAATATTAGCAAAGGCAGTCCCTGCATTTTTACTACTTTTTCTGTTCGCAACAAAATACATTTCCATAACTTGGTCTGACAAAATCCAATCATCCACCCAACTCCCTCTTTAATTTATTGATACAACTTTGCATGTGTGTGTTTTTATAAAAGTTTAGTAGCCTTACAGCTCTCAAATATTGAAGAAAAGTCATTTTTAATTTTTTGCGTCAAAGGTGCTAGTTATTTACTAGCTATCTAGTTTCGAGCTTCACCCATTTTCAAAAGCTACGTATTTTCTGCCTGGGATACAATTGGTGTGAGCAGTTCTATTTAAGTCATTAAGTTTTAAGCTGTACCTCAGATCTTCATTATCCAGCACGATCGGATCCACGTGCCAATGATATTTCAAGCATAACGGACAATTAGTTCTCGTTGGAGTTCACTATGTGTCACGCTGACTTATTTTCGTAGGTGTTATCGAGAAGTCCGACGAGAACAAATTCTCCTTTATATATGAAACATTGTTGTCATGTGGATCAGATCTTGCTGCATAATCAAGCTCTGAGGTACAGATGAAGTGTGATGACATAAATAGAACTATTCACACCAATTATATCTTAAATACAAAGTACGTGGTTATGAAAATGAGCAAAGCCCGAAACTAGTCATCCAGTAAATAATTACGTAGTAGCTTTGGTGCAAACAGTTAAAAATGTCTTTTCTTCACTGTGTGTATTTGTGTTTGTGTGTGTTTCCTTGCTACTGGTGAGGACTGTTCATTCAAGATTTTACAGCAATTTGACTCTTTTCATAATCTAAACAGTCTAACTAAAATACTAGTACCGTATCGCAAAACTTAAATGCATGGACACAAGAACTAATGAGACATTGTAACACAAAAACTGTACTGTCTTTAGGATACACGTTTATTGCTATTTTGTGCACCTACTGTCAAACAGATTTCTTCTGACCTCTTTCTTTTCATTTGCAGAGTTAAGGCTAATCGCAACATGTCATGCGCATTCATTCTCGAATTTGTGTATATCACCAGTAATAAAACTTACTTCGAAGAAAGTAATGGTAATTGTACATCTAAAGAAGCTGAATCATATAGGTTCCGTATAGAAAACAAGGGGTACTATTTAAAGACATAGCATAACATTAGGTTTACGATTATCGCCGATTGTGGAAGGCTCGGTGGAGCATATTCGCTTTCTACATAGGTGTAGGAGGGACGGCGAACTACAAAGAAACATAGTTTGCTTTGGCGGTTTCCTCACAGGCAGCCCCAGAGCGAAAATGGGGGACATAAATTACTGTCTCCTGTTCATTCCATACGACAGTTCAATATGAAACCCTATTTTTTATTCATTAGCGTTAAAACTGGAGATGCGAGATTTTATATTACTTTTATATTTTACATTAATATAATATTGATAGAGGGATTGCCAACATTCCATCTTGAGTGGAGAACCATTCAACTTTTGCTGGGACTCAGACAGGGAAACAACTCCACTGCCGTATCAGAGTTGTTGGACTGGGAATCGAACCCAGTCCCTGTCATTAGCTACGGACTACCAAAACTGCTAGGCCGTGGAAGTGCGGACAGACGCTAGGGGAGGTGAGCCCTGCTGGCCCCGTGTTGTGGTGCGGCTGAGAGCGAGTGGAGTGGGCGCTTGCTCCCTCCACCCAACAGCTTTCCCTCTCCATTTCAAAGATGGCGAGCGAGTGGAACACTGGTGCGGCCGCAGCTCGCCTCTCATAGTTGCGCTATGTGTGGCTGAAGCTCGAATTACCGTGTTTTGACTGTCGGCTCCGCTTATTTCACATTAATGGTCACCTAAGTGAGTCTCGCACCTCTAGTGAAATCGTGTGTTAACGCTGAAAGTGAATGAGATGTTAACGGCTACTCACGCACAGCTGCTAGCTGCTTTGGAAGCTGACCCAAATCTCAACTTATCACTTTCTCTTTCCAGGTATGGCGATCAGAAGGGCTGTGATATTTATACTGGTAAGTACAAAACTTATTTTAGTACGTTTGACTTACAAGTTTCATTATAAGGTGAAATCTGCCCAGTAACAAGAGCCTTGACAGTAGCTTGTTGGTGCTGTAAGCGTGTATTCCATGACTTCCATTATTCTGTATTGTTGTATTTAAAATTAATGAACTGGAAACAAGATTCAGAATGTGCAGGTAACTGATTTTACAGTTGAAAAGTATTTCAGAGCTACGAACGATACATGAAAGCTATTTTTATATCCAGCACAGCTGACATTCACTCAAGCAGTGACGTAATGTTCAACATCTTTTAACCTTATACAGTCGTCATCGCCTCTCCCTCCTGAAATGTGAATTTTGTTGCTTCCTGTACATTCGCCAACATCATTATGAAATTTCGTAGATGAACCTCCCAACGGTTAATGTGAAACATTTAACTAGATACACCATAATCCTCAAACGTTTCGTATCTGTCGTGACACACTTAGGCCTAGGAATGTGAGCTTCTGAACAGCAGCTATTTAAAAATCTCTTAAATGGGTACGATGTTCGTTGACGTAATTTAAACGGGTGTAATTTTTTTTCCTCAAATGACACACAATCTCCGATTGACATCAAGGCATTTATTAGCGGGAACTGCAGATTAGATTAAGGTTGTCGCTGACATTTTTTCATACTTGTGAAGGTAAATTGATTCTAAAAAATAAGAAAGGACGTTTTTAAATAATTTACTGTCATTTGCACCGTACCAGTTTCTGATTGTTTCGCAAAGCTTCGCTGAGGAAACTGTTGAGTATAAAGCATTTTTCCGCCATTATCGTTCAAAAAGAGTTCAAACTGTCACCTCTTACATTAAGCTCATTTCCCTCCTGAAATACCCGGTAACTTGATGTGTATATAAATATCATTGTTCATTTTGTTGTTGAAGCACTTTATGTGAAGTCTTCAGCGCTTTTCTTACAAGCGTGCATTAAAATTGAAGATCGTGTTTACAACAAAGCCGCGTTTTCTTAGTATTTTTTATTGTCTGATGATTTGGATGATTTCTTGGTTCGCAAACACATTATAACCATCATTCAGTATCATCACGGAACCTCCCGTATACCTATCAACTCAGTACTTTTATTGGTAATATCAGAAAGAATCTGAACGTTGCATTTTACGCATTCCAAAATCGTAATATTGATTACGTATTTCACAAGTTTTAAATTACGAAACTTGTCTAGAGCGATATGTGCGAAATATCAAGAATGATGATGTCATAAACCTTCGACCTGGAAGTGAAATAATAGGTAATGATCTGTTGTGTGGCTCAGCAGGCTTATACCAAATTGTATTCTCAATTATGCAGAAGATACTGGTGTTTGACGGTAATTCTAGTATTTCACACCATTATGAAGAACCATAGTATAAGGATGGAAGGATGTTAGTATGCTTAATTGATGGACCATATTTTTTGTCATAACGTTTGTAGAGAAGAAACTACGCCTGCGCCAACAGGTGGGTAGCAGCTGGATCCATTACAGACGGAACAAAATTTTAATATTCTCCTACTCAGTTTCAATGAGACGCAAGAGCATGTACACCTAAACTTCAATTATCAGAGTGAGATGGGACATAGAGGAGCCTTTGTTGTTGTAACATACTGTTCAATGTCTTTCCTCCTGAAAATTCACGGATTGAGTGTGGGAAGCTCGTCTGTGTATACGCCCCCCTGAAGTCGTCCTCGCGACGTTTACGTGGCTCATGTTTAGTAACACGAAAGACATTAATTGATCGTTCGCTGAAACCCTACTACTGCGCAGCTTCGTAAGCAAATTTTCACTACGAAAACGGTGTCTTTTTTTTTCTGCTGATGCAGGTTCTTCTGTAAAACTATTGTATGGGGTGAAAGCAATGGTAACGGCTATTTGTACGTTCATTTTATAAACATGTTTGACTTCCTCTGTTAGTGCAACACGACACAGACTATGCGCATTCGCAATAGGTCGCAAAATCATGCTGCAAGGTGATTTTCAGAGATAAGCATCCGAGAACGGTACCACAGAACTGCAGCCTACCACTGCCATTAAATCAGAGTGACACTGTCATTCCACGTTCTAAACAGATTGTTATTGACAGGTAATTGCATTATAAGACTGAAACCAACTATAATTTTTATTTATTATTAGTGAAAAGTGTCAACTTTTTGAAATACTGCTTTATTGGACCTTTTAAGTGTGTCTTTTTACAAACTTGACCTCGCATAGACTCTTTGATGTATTATATTCCTTAGGAGAAGAAAAACTTCTTAGCCAAGATCGCAATAAAATACTGTATTGTGGACAACCGGTTTCGGTAAACTATGTTACCATCATCAGATCTACGTATGGGTTATTACATAAATCTTGTGCCAGATCAACACAAAATCTTTCCATTAAATTTCCAAATGCACAACATGTGACATGAACGATGTGTTGGCACGTCATATGCTGTAAAGGAATAGGACAAGTGCAGAGATTTTGTTTCCTTGTGAGGACGAAAGCAGATTCACAAGTAAGAACCAGCTGTAGCCCTGAACTGAAACCCCCCTCCTGCCACAAAATAGAACTCCTTGTCACCTTCGTTCTCAGATGTCACAGATACGTAGGATTTTAATGGCAGTCAAATATAATTCAAATTTAATGAGCTTAGTACAACGTTTTAGCCTAGCTTTAAAGACAGTGCAAGTAAGAGATTTAAGCATTTGTACTAAAATTTTAGAAGTGCAAGTGTCATGCAATACGTTTAAGAACTATTAACAGAAAACACTTTCTTTGCCAACCTTTTCTACATCTACACCTACATGGATCCTCTGCAAATCACACTTAAGTGACTGGCAGAGGGTTCATCGAACCATCTTCACAATATTTCTCTATTATTCCAGTCTCAAATAGAACGAACACTTCCATCCTTCCGTGCGAGCTCTGATTTTCTTATTTTATTCTGATGATCGTTCTCCCTATGTAGACCGCCGTCAGCAAAATATTTTCGCATTCGGAGGAAAAAGTTGGTGATTGAAATTTCGTGAGAAGATTCCGCCGCAACGAAAAATGCCTTTGTTTTAATGATGTCCACCCCAACTCCTGCATCATGTCAGTGACACTCTCTCCCCTATATTTCGATAATGCTCTTCTTTGAACTTTCTCGGTGTACTCCGTTAATGCCATCTGGTAAGGATCCTAGACCGCGCAGCAGTACTCCAAAAGTGGACGAACAGGCGTAGTATAGACAGTCTCTTTAGTAGATCTGTTGCATTTTCATTTGCCAATAAAACGCAGTCTTTGGCTTGCCTCCCACACAACATTTTCTATGTGTTCTTTCCAATTTAAGTTATTCGAAATTTTAATTCCTACGTATTTAGTTTTAATTTACACGATCTGAAATCAAAGCGTGCGCTCGCCATTATCACAGTTTCGCTTATCTCTCTTATTGTGAACAAATGTTTGCACACTACGGCTATACGATCGTGTACATACTGCTTGTTTCCGCCTTCGTTCGAAAAAGCCAGTCTTTCTGTTACATATTTTTAGCGTAAAGTCTTGCCTCATTCAACTTCCTATTGTTCGCTGATTCCATCCGTAGTGTCACGAAGCATGTCAGGTTTGTTGTAGTCACCAGATACAGTCTGCCTGTGAATGGCTGCCGGAATTGAGGCTGCAAGCCCATCTATGTGGGCAAGCCCTAAGGCGAGCAGCTGACAGATGTCCTTCTTATCTCCTAGAATGCCTTGTGTTTAGGGAGAACCCTGGCCGTGCAGCATACCAAGTGGACACGGAGAAGCACGATATGCTGAGCCGTTGCGCCCCCGAGCGCTGGCACGTGTGCAGCAGGGGCTGGCCGGCCGTGTCCGCGCTGTTGCCGGTGATGTCAGCCGTAGAAGGTCGGTCACGTGACTGCCACGGAAGGCCGACGAGCTCCGCGACCCGGCGCGCCGGACACGGATTTCGGCCATTCTCGGATTGCGAGACACTCGCCTCTGCTTACCCGAGGCCGTATCATATCTGTGTGCGCTATTTCTGTACAGCGCAAAAGAGCAACGAATTATGCGAATTACTGCTCAGCTATGCAGGAAAATTAGACCTTTGGAAAAAAGAGAACTACTTGCATGAATATCAAGAGCAGAGATGGAAACCCAGTTCTAAGCAAAGAAGGGAAAGCAGAAAGGTGGGAGGAGTATATAGAGGGTTTATACAAGGGCAATGTTCTTGAGGACAATATAATAGAAATGGAAGAGTATGTAGATGAATATGAAATAGGAGATATGATACTGCGTGAAGAGTTTGACAGGGTACTGAAAGGCCTAAGTCGAAACAAGACCCCGGGAGTAGACAACATTCCGTTAGAACTACTGACAGCCTTGGCAGAGCCAGGCCTGACAAAACACTACCAACTAGTGAGCAAGATGTATGAGACAGGCGAAATACCCTCAGACTTCAAGAAGAATATAATAATTGAAATCCCAAAGAAAACAGGCGTTGACAGATGTGAAAATTACCGAACTATCAGTTTAATAAGCCACGGCTGCAAAATACTAACACGAATTATTTACAGACGAATGGATAAACTGGTAGAAACCGACCTCGGGGAAGATCAGTTTGGATTCCGTAGAAATGTTGGAACACGTGAGGCAATACTGATCCTACGACATATCTTATAAAATAGATTAAGGAAATGCAAACCTACGTTTCTAGCATTTACAGACTTAGAGAAAGCTTCTGACAATGGTGACTGGAATACTCTCTTTCAAATTCTGAAGGTGGCAGGGGTAAAATACAGGGAGCGAAAGGCTATTTACAATTTGTACAGAAGCCAGATGGCAGTTATAAGAGTTGAGGGGCATGAAAGGGAAGCAGTGGTTAGGAAGGGAGTGAGACAGGGTTGTAGCCTCTCCCCTATGTTATTCAATCTGTATATTGAGAAAGTAGTAAAGGTAACAAAAGAAAAATTCGGAGTAGGAATTAAAATCCATGGAGAGGAATAAAAACTTTGAAATTCGCCGATGACATTGTAATTCTGTCAGAGACAGCAAAGGACCTGGAAGAGCAACTGAACGGAACGGACAGTGTCTTGAAAGGAGGATATAAGATGAACATCAACAAAAGCAAAACGAGGATAATGGAATGTAGTCGAATTAAATCGGGTGATGCTGCGGGAATTAGATGGTTCAAATGGTTCAAATGGCTCTGAGCACTATGGGACTTAACATTTATGGTCATCAGTCCCCTAGAACTTAGAACTACTTAAACCTAACTAACCTAAGGACATCACACAACACCCAGTCATCACGAGGCAGAGAAAATCCCTGACCCCGCCGGGAATCGAACCCAGGAACCCGGGCGCGGGAAGCGAGAACGCTACCGCGGGAATTAAATTAGGAAATGAGACGCTTAAGGTAGTAGATGAGTTCTGCTATTTGGGGAGCAAAATAACTCATGATGGTCGAAGTAGGGAGGATATAAAATGTAGACTGGCAATGGCAAGGAAAGCGTTTCTGAAGAAGAGAAATTTGTTAACATCGAGCATAGATTTAAGTGTCAGGAAGTCGTTTCTGAAAGTATTTGTATGGAGTGTAGCCATGCATGGAAGTGAAACGTGGACGATAAATAGTTTAGACAAGAAGAGAATATTTGCCCGCATCTCGTGGTCGTGCGGTAGCGTTCTCGCTTCCCACGCCCGGGTTCCCGGGTTCGATTCCCGGCGGGGTCAGGGATTTTCTCTGCCTCGTGATGGCTGGGTGTTGTGTGCTGTCCTTAGGTTAGTTAGGTTTAAGTAGTTCTAAGTTCTAGGGGACTGATGACCGTAGATGTTAAGTCCCATAGTGCTCAGAGCCATTTCCAAGAAGAGAATAGAAGCTTTCGAAATGTGGTGCTACAGAAGAATGCTGAAGATGAGATGGGTAGATCACATAACTAATGAGGAGGTATTGAATAGAATTGGGGAGGAGTTTGTGGCACAACTAGACTAGAAGAAGGGATCGGTTGGTAGGGCATATTCCGAGGCATCAAGGGATCACCAATTTAGTATTGGAGGGCAGCGTGGAGGGTAAAAATCGTAGAGGGAGACCAAGAGATGAATACACTAAACAGATTCAGAAGGATGTAGGTTGCAGTAGGTACTGGGAGATGAAGAAGCATGCACAGGATAGAGTAGCATGGAGAGCTGCATCAAACCAGTCTCAGGACTGAAGACCACAACAACAACATGCAGGATAGTATCACATATTTCTACTGGAGGTAGTATTGGCCATAACCAGAAGAAAATTTCCTATATTGATATGCCCCGAAATCAATATCTGTTAAGACATGGACCAGTGGACCGATCTGTCCTCTCATTCCCATCTGTCTGTAGACACTATAGCCCGTGCTGCATGTGACTGCCACAGATCCTGACACATCCTTTAGCCATTTTTCGCAGTGAATCAAGCACGCTTTCAAATACACTTGGCTCCATTCGGTTTGCGTCACATGCGTCGGTCACAAGTTCCTGTAACGCCTGAACGTTGTCGACGTTTTGGGAAAACATCAAGGTCTTTAAATGTATCCATAGCCAGAAATCCAGCGTATTCAGGTCCGGTGAACGACGAAGCAATGCTACTGGACCTCCTCCACCAATCCACTGCCCACGAAACGTCATGGTGTGGTACAGTCGTATAATCTGTAGAAAATGGGACGGTGCCCCGTCGCGCATGAAATAGAATTGTTGTCTTGCTACAAGGGTAACGTTTACCAATAGAGCTGCTAATTCGTCGCGCAGAAATCGGTGATACACAGCATTTGTTAATCTATTTCATAAGCGTTATGGCCCAATGAGTCTGTCACCGACAATTAATGCCCATACGTTGCATCTGCCCACACGTGCCTGTTGTGATAATTTACTATTTCCTCTCTTGTGAATCATGCCTCATTTGTAAATAAAATGGAAGCTGTGAACAGCAGCCCATATCTTAACAGGTCTTAGTTTCCGAATGTATAATTACTCTGAGCCAGCTCTTCGTGGAAAAAGAACTCGCGAAATTGACTTCCTATACGAAGGCTCGTCACAATGATACGTGATATCACATTTCCCGTATGGAAGAAACTGTTGACGTTGATTTTCTTAACACAGTTTCCATATCCTTTCTTAATATGGATACAACTTTTAAGCTCGATGGTGTGTGGCTTGGTGGTTCAGTAACGAATAGAAAGTGCTAGACATTATCTGATTAAATTAGTGGTGAACATCTTCAGCACATTAAATGGTATAAGTATTTTGGGGTAATACTAAGAAGTGAGATGATATCAGACGATCTCGTAAAATCGATTCCATATTACAGAAGACGAATAGAAAACAGAATTGTCGGAAAGATTCTGACGAAAGGCAAGGCGTTTGTAAAGGAATTAGCGTACAAGGCGTAGCTGTGACCCATGCTGGTGTATTGTTCCAGTGTCTGGAGTCGTTATCAAGTATGTGTGACAACAGACGTTAAATTCACAGAAGCAGATCGTCTAAGGTCTGTGTAGCCCATAAAAAAAGTTTAAAATAAATGCTCGGATAACTAAAATGGGAATCTTTGAAAAAAAAGACGATGTAGTTCTCATGAAACCATACTGCGTGAATTCAGAAAAAAACTTTATTCGAAGAAGACTGTGCGAATATTAACCTGTTATCATGGTATATCTCGCGTAGAGATAATGAGAATAAGAAAAGGGAGATTAGAGCAAGTACGGAGGCAATTGAAATGTACAGAGAAAGTGAAACACGATACCTGCGCTAAATCTACTATCTTCGAATAGTTAAACGTATCACCCCACCTTACGAATAGATGGCCAACAGCACTGTCACTTACTCCCACTTCAAGAGACACTGTAGAGAGGTTTGGGATTAATCCAGAACGATGGGACACCTCTCATTCCCTTGCCAGTGATTTTTCTTGCACGACCTGGATTCGAGCCAGCTGCCTTCGGATCGTGTGCCACCACACTATCGTACGTGATCGAGACCGGCAATGTGGTAATACGTCGAGCACGTAAAACTTTCCAAGTTTCACCGTGGCTCGGAATCCACGTTCAGCCTTAAGCCGCCCTATAACTGAGCAGAGGAAGGCAAGGACACTGGATTACCACATCCGATAGAAGCGTAACCGCAAGAGCATTACTGCGTTGGCCCAAACTATTTCGCAGAACTTTCCCATTTTGGTTCGATCAGTCGTTTTAGTATCATTGGACAGATCAATGGATATAGTTGTGTAGGCTTTGTAATCTTTCTTGTTGCAAATTATCAGTGGTATACTACGAGACTTAGAAATTGATGACAGAAAATGTTTGTTAGCCCTAGCCAAGAAATTGTCCATTTGGTAACGGAGAGCAGTGTGGTGAGAGGAAAAGGGGGGGGGGGAGAGGGCGGAAACTGAAGAGGGAGACCAAGGGTTGATTACAGCAAGCAGATTCAAATGGACGAAGGTTTCAGTAATTCTGTAGAGATGGCGAGATTTGCACAGGATAGGCTAGCGTGGAAAGCTGTAGCAAACCGGTTTTCGAACTGAAGACCACAAAAGCAACAGCTTGCAGGTGCTTAACCCAAAGGTACTGATTTCTTTACAAGAAACGCTCAAGTAACATAAGTATGGTATGCACATTCAAGGTGGGGTCACAAAACACTTGTGACCGTGTCAGCAAAGTGTCCTGGAAGTTGGAATAACTTTGTGAAGGTAGCGTCTTAGACCTGACAAAACATATGATTATCCTGCAACAAATTATACTTCTCGTCCAATTTTCCCCTAATCAATTGAGTGTTGAATTTCGGAAAACAGCAAGCTTTATGAATGCCAGACTTATCACCTTCACGTTTTAAAGAAGCATTTACGTATACAGCATCATATGTATCACTGTGCTACTGATCGTCTAAAACTAGTTACAGAGCAACTCTTTAGGGTTATTTACCAGAGTTTATCTGCATTCAAGAAGTCAGTGTCAGTCCTCGCTCAGAAAATAGACGCTGGGGACAGATATGAGAACTCCGTTTTGCTGTCCTGGGCAAGGTAGTGGTTTGCGATTGCGTCCCTCCGACTTGTAATTTAGTGTTAGATGGGTATATGCGTAGGATGTATCGACTTGATGAGTACTGGTGTAATGTTATGCTGTATTTGTGTTGTTATGGATGAAATAAAAAGAAACGGTGAAACCAAATTAGGTACTAGCGCACAAACACTTCCCTTGAAGAGCATCAAATGAGATACTGAATTTAGCAAATCACCGCCAATAGTGTTCTGTGACCGCATTCAGTGAAAATGCATTCGGTGACAATTTCTTCATTTAACATGATTCGAACCGACCACAGCAGAGTCAACCTCCACAAGAAATGCGCTGGCGACCTCACCTACACAGACGGGTTTGTTTAAGATACTCTACACGACGATACACAAATACAGGTAAGCGCTCGCATTTTTCGTCATCGGAGATAAGACACCAGTGCAATGATCATGGATTCATATAACGCTCAAAAAGTTGTTATTTTACTGTCATCATATCCGCTAAAATCATAAGAGCTCATTTTCAAATTCACTGTTTTTAAGACACTGCCAGAAAATACTGTGGTAGAGATGGTTACCTTTATCGAAATATAACCGTTTTGCCAACATGGCAAATGAAGGTGGCGCCCGACTATTATTACTTGAGTGGACGTCCTGCAACTCGATAGCAACATTTTTATCGTAGCCACATCACTGGAGCTAGAGACGCTGAGCCTTACACTAGAATTGTATATATTGTCTATACTCAGTATTTTCATTCGGTTAAGTCCCAAGGTCGACAAAATTTGGATGCCGGAGCCCACGATGGGTAGGAAGAATAGCTAAAGGCCATAAATCGACCGGGCACGGCCGACTAACTTCCCCATCCTTCCCTAATCCGATGAGGCCGAGGACCTCGCAATTTGGTCTTTTCCCCCCAAATCAACTCAACCTGTAAATCGACCATTGTGCAGAATATCACTTCCCAACTCAAATGTGTACAATAACAACATATGACCAGCCATAGCACACAGAAATATATCGGCATTTTGGGGTAGAGAATCCAGCGTAGCACACCAGTATCTGTGCTAACACCTCGACATGGAGATTACAGATAATCATGGACATACTTCTTTCGCAGAAGGTGCAATTCTTGCGCTGATGTCCTCATTCGGAGGTATCTTATGATGGATGAAATAGCATCCAAGCTAAATCTTTACCGCGTCACAGGTGAAGAATATAAGACAGATAATGTGGGCTCATCTGTTTGGCAATGAGAAGCCGCTGAAGACCTACGCATTCAGCACGACAGTACCCCATCCCATCGCTCCGAACTGTGTCATATTGATTCAATGTACACACCACGAATACGAGGTTACTTCCCTGATCCACCGGTTCATCTAGTCTCAGCCCAGGTGACGACATCTAGCATGTTACTGAGCGAAATGTGCTCCTGAGCGATAATGGAACAGAATGATTCCCCACTGTTTTGAGGCCGCGCGGGATTAGCCGAGCGGTCTGGGGCGCTGCAGTCATGGATTGTGCGGCTGACCCCGGCGGAGTTTCGAGTCGTCCCTCGGGCATGGGTGTGTGTGTTTGTCCTTAGGATAGTTTAGATTAAGTAGTGTGTAAGCTTAGGGACTGATGACCTTAGCAGTTAAGTCCAATAAGATTTCTCACTCACACACCGTTTTGAGTAACTGCGAATTCATTGTCATGACGAGCCATCGCTATCATCATGAAGAAAGGGATGCTACTTTATATAAGGAAGGAGTGACGAATTTTAGATCTGGTTACTTCATATTCTAATATCTATTATCATGAACAGTGTCCACACCGTACCAAACACAGTACTCCTTCGTCAGTATTCTTAGGTTATTTTCATTTGCCTTTTATTTCAACTTTTGTTGATACCGAGAAGGAGACACTATATTTTCACAAGGAGACAGGTCTTACAGGTCAGTTTCAGATTTCCTCCTTACTTCAACATCTATTAATACCAATCCCCGAATGCATCGCAAATAAAACGTCATTGTCGTATCACCTGTAGATTGCCCGCCTTCCAGCTGTTGTTGCTGGTCATTCCTTGTTCATAGGTGAGATAACGCCGGGAATTACGAAAGGGGAGGTGCTATGGAAGTGGAATTTGTGGCCAAGAAAGTTTCATATTGCGATTAGTTGAAAAGAGGTGCGTTTTTATTTCCGCCGTGAGAAAGAAATTTTCCAGAAAGGCTGTTAAGAAATATTTGATTTCATCAGAAGAATTAAGAAACATTTATAACCAGTATGAGAATACTGTTACTTCCTTTTCGAAGTACGAGTAGTGCTACTGATATCCAGCACTGGTAATGAATCATCATTTTTCTACGCTACTTCTACCTTTAAAAAGAATTGTAAAATTCATTTTCTCCGTTTCTCACAGTTGATCGACCTGATCTCCGTTACAATTTCTTTTGAAGTTTTTCGAGTAAATCTGGCGCATTTCTAATCATCAATAAGAAGTGCATACTGAGATCTCCAGAAGATGGTTACTGCACTAACTTACATTCTATATCCCACTAATGGTTACTAGAGAAGCGTATCCCTAGTGCAGTGACTGATTCCAACGCTTGTAGGGACAGAATTAGCGCTCTCACGAAAGTAGCATAGAGTCGATTCTTTGAAGGTAGAGAAAATGGAAGGCCGTATAGCTCCATTTCAGGATACGTCTTCCAAATTATTTCGCATAAATTTACCTCGGTCATGAAAATTAGGTAGTACTTTGTATAATGCCTAAATTTTGTACAGGTGGATTTTTACTGAAAGTTAAAACAGCAGCCACTCACTATTATTAGTGGTTGGTTTTTATTCTATTAGGAACTCACATGTATTTCCACATAGCCACGGTCTCATTATGCCACTTTTTGACATAATAGTCTTAAGATTACCCAGTAAAAAAAGCGTACGCATTTTATTAACAAGATCCGTCTTCTAGCAAGAACACAACGATATATTTGTCTTTACCGAAAAATGTTTCACTATAGTTGTGACTCGATCAATGGAGTTTAATGTATTCTATTGATATTACATTTTCGGTTTTCTGTGATTATTTATTCGGTAGCTGTGTACCATTGCGGTTTTAGTGGACCTGCTTTGAACCTTTTTAGGTGTGAGAGTAGAATTGCGAACGAGCACAAGAAAAAAAACACCAAAAACAGTAAAATATGAATAAGACCTTACAAAATATTGGTAACGCATGTGACAGAGCTCAGAGCAAGTTCGCTACAACGAAGATATACAGTAATTACAATGTCTCACAAAAAAGTGGAGTACCCAGAAGACATTGTCAGTAGTCAATGTAACTTCGTATACGTGGACACCATCGGGGGTTATGTAAATGATGAGATTTGCAGTTCTCTGTGAAAGGTAGAAGATCCACCAGAATGCATTCGTGTTGTTCGTGTTTAGCGTTGTTATCAGGTCTGGTAGTGTGTATAAGGGGCGTGAACAACACCATAAGTCGAGTGATCAATGTGAAGGACATGGAGATGTCTTAAGGCAACTGGTTCGCCTCTGACGAGGAGCAAATCACAGTGCTGCTATCGATTCGTAGATTTTCCGTAGTTTCCCTAAATAGATTACAGCGAATGTCGGGATGGTTCCTTTGTAAAGGACGTGGTCGCTTTCCTTCTCCAACATTCCCCTATCAGAGTTTGCATTACGTCTTGTAAAACTCGTCGTCGATGGGATGTTAAACTCTGATCTTCTTTTCCATTTATTCTAATCGCTTCCCTAACTGGCGAATAGATACGCCTAGGAATTAACTGCATGTGTTATGGCTCTGAAAAGGTTTGATCATTCTGGTAGCATGCCGTGGGCTTATTTTGTTACACTACAGACTTTAATTTTAATCTCAGCAATTTCTTTGGGATAGCAGTAACTACTGAGAGAGTGTTAGCAGTTTATAGCAGCGATGGTAGCCAAGAAACGCCAACGAAGGAGACTACACAGTACAAACGAATATTGCAAAATTCCTGGGGTTTTCACAAATAAAACTCGATATTAAAATTAAAAAAATATTTATATTTCAAAGAAACAGAAGAATGAGAATCAGTATGGATAGTAAGAGAATGCAGTGTATCATGTTCTTGTGATGATACTAATGAAACATTCATTGTTAGGTCACAGAAGGAAGTCATTCTGCGAGACACAATTAATTGCTTATATGTTTTATAACTAGAGAATACTGGCGACTGATAATCAAATGCATAAATTGTCACCGTTCTATTCAATGTTGAAGCGGATTGTTTGAAGACAAGATATGTAGAAGATGCATATGTAACTTTTTGTAGTTCGGGGCGTCTATACTTCGGGATTAAGACAAACCTCAAAAAGTAAAGAGTGCTTATATATTGTACCCTACACAATAGCGAATGTCATAATTATTTCTGAGCTTCTGCGTCGTGGTAATACCAAAAGGAAGAAAGTTCGTAACTTCCATGCTAATGAAGTGTCAGCTATCCCCAATGCGAGCAAAGGCCAATGAAAACGTTGAGGAGTGTGAAAGGGGACAAAGCTCGTGGTTTCGTTTGATGCTTAGTAGTCGACGTCTAAATCACGTTAGATTTTAGGGTACGGCAAAAGTATTAAAGGCTTTTTCACATACCAGTTCGATACCACGATGTTACATATGAGGAATGGTAGTCATCCGTCCGAAGGTTACATTCATCACCACATTGGTGTACAAGACACACTTCTTTTGTGGCGGCACGCCCTTGCCATCTACCAACTGTACTCGCTCGTCCATTTACGAGGACACCTACGATGATTGGTCATAAAGTTTCATTCATCACCTAGAAAAAAATCAACCTGCAAAAATGAAAGTTGGTGACCGTGTTAGTCCGTCTGTACACACACATTCATCCTTCATGAGACATGTTTTCCCAACGATGAATGACTTGGCGGAGGCCTTAGCTTTACTAGTCATCAGTTTGACTGTTCAGGAAACGTTTCACCACGAAAATCATTCTCGTTGTTATTCTGCAAATGCCTTCCACGCAAAGGTTTCTCCATCCGAGGAATAAGGTAAAAGTCTCTGTGTGCCAGAATACAGGGGGAGGCGGGGGTGAGGCAAAATTTGATACTCAAAGAAGCAGCATTTGTGAATGTATTCTGTGCAGAATGAGCTGGGGCGTTGTGTTGGAAGAAAAACACGTCCTTGGACATTTTCCCCCGTCGTCTTGACAGCGTCCGAAACATTTCGGTAGTATGCTCCTGTGACGATTGGCACCACATCGTGGTTATCCCGAAAACACTCAGCATTTCCTTGTCTGATTTTGGTTGGGTCTTCACCTGTTTTGGTATTGCTGAATCCACATTTTTCCTGTGCTTGCTCTGCTCCTTTGTCTCGTTGGATAGTATTACATCCAGTACTCGTCCATGATGATCACGCTCCGTAATAAATCATCTGGATTGGCCTGATACAGTTCTAATATTTCCGCTGTTGTCTCGGTTGGCGGACTGTTTAAATGGATGTGTGTAGTTGCAGATCCAAGCTAGCAGCTACCTTTGTCACATTCAAAATGTCGTGCAGTAAATTGAAAACTGACCCGTCAGTCATTTTTACTTTTTCCACTATCGCCTCGCTGGTATCATAGATATATGGTGTCCACTTTTCTTGCTATTGCCGGTTGTTGACAGAGAGACGGTCTGCCATTTCGATCTTCGTCGTTCAGACTTGTCTGACCACACTGGAAGCGTCTGGGCCATCTAACCACAATGTCGTATGATGGGGTAATGCTGTCTTACACTTCCATCAACTCATCTTGGGTTTCAAATGCAGAAAACGGATAGCTGCACAATAGTCCTCCTTATCAGTAAGTTGCGTCATTTTGCTGTAGTTCCTCTAACGAAATTCCGTGGAATTGAAGCGCGAGGATGTCAATGTATACCAACACTACAGACATGCACGAGAGGATAAACAAAAAAATAATAACTTTCTTTTTTCAAGGTGATAACGAAAACTTTACGACTACCTCCCGTACATTTTAATGCAGAATATAAATAAAGGTGCAGTGTTGTTACTACTTACTCACCGAAAGTTATTTTTCTTTCGTCTCAAAAGGGTGAATGTCGCAGATATCGACAGACGAGCAATGATTCTTGCCGCTATCTGCGGTACCTATCTGGAAAAACGTGGGGGAGAGGCGTGTCTGCGGTTGACTTCCGCTATGCGTCTTCGTTTTCATCTGGAGGGGAAAAAACCAGTGAGAGGAAGACGTAGTCAGAAAGATGAGGTTACGCTGCCCGAGGGAAAGTGAGCGAGCGGATGGACCGTGGTCCTAGATGAGCAGCGTTCACGGACGCAAAGCGCAGCTCTGCTCGTCGGGGGAGGATTCAGATCAGGGTTACTTTGTTGTGAGCTCGTAACAGTTTCCGTGGGCATGAATTTTCTTCAGTTTCACATATGTGCTGTATTTGAAGACACTGATAAGCCAATTAATTTTCAGCCTGGAACCGACCGACCTCTACGGTCGCAGGTTCGAATCCTGCCTCGGGCATGTGTGTGTGTGATGTCCTTAGGTTAGTTAGGTTTAAGTAGTTCTAAGTTCTAGGGGACTGATGACCTCAGATGTTAAGTCCCATAGTGCTCAGAGCCATTTGAACCAATTAATTGCCACAAAAGTTTTGTTCCTTGTAGCCATTGAATGTCTTGTACGCTACAGAGCATTAAAATTACAACACCAGGAAAGGTAACAAGTCACGAAAATGTACTTATTCTGCTTATAGATTATACTAGTTAGAATAAATGGTTCTACATCTGAATCATACTTCGCAAGCTACCAAATGGTGTGTGGAGGACGGTACTTCCGGTACCACTAACTGAACCTCTCTTCCCTGTTTCACTCGCGAATGGCGCGTGGGAAGAGTGAGCCTCTGTATTAGATCTAATTTCTCGAATTTTCTCGTCTTCGTCATATCGCGAGATATATGCGAGAGGAAGTAATATGTTACCGACTCTTTCCGGAATGTGCTGTCTCGAAATTTCAACAGTAAACCTCTCCGTGATGCACAGTGCCTCTCTTGTAACGGCTGACACTGAAGTTTGTTGAGCATCACTGTAATGCCCCCGCACCATCTACACGATCTCGTGACGAAACGCGCCACTCATCGTTGGATCTTCTCTATCTCTTCTATCAGTCCTACCTGATAAGGATCCCAGACTGATGAACAATACTCAAGAATCGGACGAACAAGCGCCTTCTAAGCCACTTCCTTCCTGGATGGGTTTCATTTCCTTGAGATTCTTACTATGAATCTCAGTCTGGCATCTGATTTTAGTTCTGTTTGTTGAATGTGGTCATTCCACTTAAAGTCGCTGTGGAGAGTTACTACTAGATACTTTAATAACTTGAATACACAGTATCATTGTTCCACAGTAAAATTTATTTACTAGTTCGTTATGAACCGGCTTTCTACTTCTTAGGTCATTTAAGGTAGATACTGTTCCCAGCAGTTTGCCGTCAAAAGTGTAGTTGTACAGTAACGGACTCCTTTTCCTACACTACTGGCCATTAAAATTGCTACACCAAGAAGAAATGCAGATGATAAACGGGTATTCATTGGACAAATATATTATACTAGAACTGACATGTGATTACATTTTCACGCAATTTGGGTGCATAGATCTTGAGAAATCAGTACCCATAACAACCACCTCTGGCTGTAATAACGGCCTTCATACGCCTGGCCATTGAATCAAACAGAGCTTGGATGGCGTGTACAGGTACAACTGTCCATGCAGCTTCAACACGATACCACAGTTCATCAAGAGTAGTGACTGGCGTATTGTGACGAGCCAGTTACTCGGCCACCATTGACCAGACGTTTTCAGTTGGCGAGAATGTGCTGGCCAGGGCAGCAGTCGAACATTTTCTGTATCCAGAAAGGCCCGTACAGGATCTGCAACATGCGGTTGTGCATTATCCTGCTGAAACATAGGGTATCGCAGGGATCGAATGAAGGGTAGAGCCACGGGTCGTAACATATCTGAAATGTAACGTCCACTGTTCAAAGTGCCGTCAGTGCGAACAAGAGGTGACCGAGACGTGTAACCAATGGCACCCCATACCATCACACCGGGTGATACGCCAGTATGGCGATGACGAATACACGCTTCCAAAGTGCATACACCGCGATTTCGCCAGACACGGCTGCGACCATCATGATGCTGTAAACAGAACCTGGATTCATCCGAACAAATGACGTTCTGCCATTCGTGCACCCAGGTTCGTCGTTGAGTACACCATCGCAGGCGCTCCTGTCTGTGATGCAGCGCCAAGGGTAACCGCAGCCATGGTCTCCGAGCTGATAGTCCATGCTGCTGCAAACGTCGTCGAACTGTTCGTGCAGATGATTGTTGTCTTGTATACGTCCCCATCTGTTGACTCAGGGATCGAGACGTGGATACGATACGTTACAGCCATGCGAATAAGATACCTGTCATCTCGATTGCTAGTGATACGAGGCCGTTGGGATCCAGCACGGCGTTCCGTATTACCTTCCTGAACCCACCGATTCCATATTCTGCTAACAGTCAGTGGATCTCGACCAACGCGAGCAGCAATGTCGCGATACGATAAACCGCAATCGCGATAGGCTACAATCCGAACTTTATCAAAGTCGGAAACGTGATGGTACGCATTTCTCGTCCTTACACGACGCACCACAAAACGTTTCACCAGGAAACGCCGGTCAACTGCTGTTTGTGTATGAGAAATCGGTTGGAAATTTTCCTCATGTCAGCACGTTGTAGGTGTCGCCACCGGCGCCAACCTTGTGTGAATGCTCTGAAAAGCTAATCACTTGCATATCACAGCATCTTCTTCCTGTCGGTTAAATTTCGCACCTGTAGCACGTCATCTTCGTGGTGTAGCAATTTTAATGGCCAGTAGTGTATGTATGCGCAATATGTCACATTTATTTACGTTCGGAGTCAAGTGTCTGACCCTGTACGATTAAATTTGTAAGTGATACAGAGTGTGAAATTTCGTACACAGAGCTGCCAAGGTTGGCAGAAACACTGGCTGTAACTCGGATTGGTATCGAGTCGAACTGAACTTGGATGACAGAGACGGATACGTCATTACAGGAGCTTCGACTCTACGCGGCATTTCATCTATTGTAGTGGCTGACGAGTGGTGGTCACATGTTTTCATGAGAGATCGATGGTATGTGTCGGCCAGGGCATCACTCGAGCAATTTCTATATTCAGGTAGGTCAGAGGACCACGGGAAACATGCGGTTTTGTGTTATCTTGCTGAATGTTACCATCACGGACATGTCGAAGATACAGCACAGCCACCGGTCATAACAAGTCAGATATGTGACCCCTGGTGTACATTTTACTGGTTACGCTAACCATAGGCGATCACGTTGTATACGCAGTGGCACCTTACCACCACGGCAGATGCTAGACCCGTATGGCGCTGACGAATGCAATCTGGCAACATTCGTTCTCCTCAGAGGGTCCACACACGGGTTTTTCCACCGTGATGTACGCAGAACCGGGCTTCGTCGAAAAGACGATAAACCGCAGTCTCGACTAGCCACGATCCTGCCGCTGTCGAAATCCGACAAGTGCTGGTAGATGGTTCTTCTTCTTACACGCGTGATAACAAGATTTCCACGCAAAAATTAACATTTATTTAAACGCGATCTCTGAGTGAGACACAAGCTGCGTTCCTTCTACACATAATACTTGCATACTTAGTGCAGTGTGCTGAAATGCTAATCAGTTGCGTATCCAAAATGAAGTACACTACATGTCAATTTGATGTTTGTTACATGCTTCATGGTGTTGCAGTTCCAGCGCGCAAATGAGTACAACGCGCGCCTGTATAGGATGTAGTATACACGAACTTTTCCAAAGGTTTTACTGCAGAGCGCCGAAAACATCGATTATTGCTTCTCCTGTTTTATTATTTATATTTCTTTACCATTTGTGCCAGAGCGGCAGCACTTACATCGCTGTTCCACTTATCTACTGTTAACTGCATTTCATGCCAGCAGTTGACTTTAGGATCAACTCGCCGGCACGGTAAGTCAGCGTGTTCGGTCAGAGGGTTAGCTGCCCTCTGTAATAAAAAAAAACTGGGTTGATGAATCAACGACGAACTGAAACGGGGGTGTCTTGCGACGTCCGCCCCGAGCAGATAAAACGAACAAAATGAGATTAAAGAAATCTAGATTCTGTGACATTCCTCGTTAAAAAAATCCAGACAAGTGCGAGTAGGACCAGCACTCTGACACTTCCCTACGAACCTAACTATGTATACAGTTAATAATTTCGTTCAAGTCAGTGACCTGGTGGATGCCACTTCGGCGACTCGGGTGTCCCTAGCCTACCTGGGAAAGGGGACCTACAGTTTAACGGGGAATCCGAACCACATGTTGCTTCCGGCGACTCCTCACGGAGTTGATAAGTGAAGACAAGGTTAAAACTAAGACGGCAAAATCCGTTGTCCAACCGAGATTTGATCCCGCGACCTCTCGGTTTCCAGAGACGCGCTTTAGTGCTTTTTTTTTTAATTCTCCATTTTGTTCGTCATTTTTTTCGTCATTTGGTCTGGGTGGACGTCACAAGACTCCCCTTCAAGTTCATCACTGAATACTGCACTCAGTTCTTTTATTACAAAGGGGAGCCTGCTCTCTCATCGAACAGGCTTTTCTTTTTCTCCATGCAGCAGCCAGTCATGCTGACAACATTTTTTTTAATTTTTTTCCCTCTCTCTCTCTTCTCTCTCTCTCCCCCTCCCTCCCTCCCGCACTCCCTCCCTCTCATTTGCCACTACCATTATGACACTAAAAAAAAAAAAAAAGGAAAAACTGCACCATTTCAGACGTTGGCCCCTAACTACGCCTATCCCAACAGTTCTTCCTAAGCTAAGTAAGGAGGAAAGGAAAGGGGGGAGAGCGTATTATATGTATGTAACGAAGTAGTAGTTCTTTCCCGAGTGATCATGTTTTGTTTTACTAATTTTTTAATTTTTTCGATAGTTTCTTTTTTTTAACCTGTGCAGTGAAGTCTCTGAAGCCACCCGTAGCCGTGGAAAAATCCGTACACGTCTTCTCGAAAATGAAGGGGAATACCGTTGGGTATCACGGTATCAAAAATCGAAAAACGGTGCATCAGATCAAATCAACTGCTCACTGCAGTATTTCCGATTGCGGATAGTAGTGTGATGTCGTTCGTCCGTGTATGCCCAAAAATCGAGAACCTTGACTTTGAAGCTTAAATGTTTTAAACTGACAATGTACCATAGAACTTAGTGTGTGACATAAATTTCACCTTGATATCTCTATCCATTCCTGAGAAAAAGGACTCTTAGTAGGCGGACAAACAGACAGACGGACAACAAATAGCAAAAAAATACTTTTATGCAATATAATTACAGGTTCACAATTTGCAGATTTTTTCCTTTGCTTGTACTGTGAGACCTTTCTCCTTGTCAAATTTCATGATTCTAGATCAACGGGAAGCACCCTATAAGTTTTAATGAGTGAGTTTGAGAGTCTCGAGATATTTGACATAAATGGCCCCGTCTTTTGACTGTAGTCACTTAGAAAATTTAATGTTTCACACCGCCAATGGATCGCAGACCTTAGTATCTGACATGTCAACATCTACTCCCGCCAGCCACAGGCATGTCAACGAGATATTATCAATGGGCGAAATGTTCGAAAGCCGACAGTATGAAGGAGAAATGCAATTGTTTTCGATGTCTGGGAGTCGTTTTAAGTTCCGTGTACTGCTCGTACTACACGACGTCAAACACCACTATTGTCTTGCCGTGTGTGTCTACCGTCCTGTACTTCCCAAAGCATCAACTCTCTTGCTGAGGCGCTGTGTCTCAGTATCAAGTTGCTGATGAAATAATTCCCTTCATTAATTTTTCAACTTAATAGACACCCTTGCGGTGAAACAGAAGACGGAGCCGATCAGGCAACTGAACAGAATAGTCAGGGTGAGCAGGAATCCACTTCACTACCTGCGTTCAAGGGCTAGACCTTTCACTCACCTGTTTGATGGTCCACAAAAAGTAGCTGGTAGTTATTGTGCGAAGAGCAACACAAAAACTGCCTAGCAGTGCACACGCTGCTGCAGAGTGAAAGATTGAGTCTGGAAGAGAAAAACAGACACTAGTCAGTTCCTCCTCAAACGAAATATGCAGAGAGCGGTAAAGGTGCTTGCACATATTTCAAGATATGTTGATAGACTACTTCGGTAATAAAGTACTGGTTTTATCTGCAGGTACCTGAATGTCACAGTGATAAAGTGAAATAATAACTCTAGTAACTACATCTTGAGTAGAAAGGAGAACTTCTGTAAAGTTTGGAAGGTAGGAGACGAGGTACTGGCAGAAGTAAAGCTGTGAGGACCAAGCGTGAGTCGTGCCTGGGTAGCTCAGTTGGCAGTTGGAGCCGGCACGGTAGCTCAACGTGTTCGGTCAGAGAGCTGGTTGGCCACTGTAATAAAAAAACTGAGTGGAAGGATCAACAAACGAACTTGAACGGATGTCATGTGACATCCGCAACGACTAAACACAAATTGGCTCCATGTCATGCCGGCACGGTAGCTCAGTGTGTTCGGCCAGAGGGCTGTGTGCTCTCTGTGATAAAAAAAACTGAGTCAAAGAATCAACGATCAACTTGAACGGATGTCTTGTGATGTCCGCCCAGACCAAACGCAACGAGCTATATCGAATAAATAAAAAAAAGAGGATTTGCTGCCCTCTGTAATTAAAAAACTGAGTAATTTGATCAACGACGAACTTAAACGGGTGTCTTACGACGTCCGCCCCGAGCAGATGCAACGAACGAAAGCGAACAAAATGAGATTTTTTTTTAAAAAAAAGATGGTAGAGCACTTGCCCGCGAAAAGCAAAGTTCCCGAGTTCGAGTCTCAGTCCAGCACACAGTTTTAATCTGCCAGGAAGTTTTACGAGTAATTTCTAGCATTTGCATATTTTTACAGCAATCTGAATCCACATTTTCAAATTCAGCATTCATAGAGTAACTATAGAGAAGGGACTTGGCTGACAGTTTAGGAAGGCACTTTCGGAATACTTCAAAGTTTTCGTATAGGCCCACAAAAAGTAGATAATTGGTATCAAATCTAGTTGTTCTTGTGCAACCACACAGTCTAGTCACACTAATGGTCGTCGTCAACGTGCAATAACCACTGATAGACGGTACGTGACAGTACTAGCAGTGGAGGGTATATAAAGCGTGCCAGGGGACGCGGAAAATAGTGTAGTCGTTGTCGTAATGCGAAAACGGAGCGATTCATCTGACGTCCAGAAGGGCATGACCATGGCTTTCGGGCCAAGGGTGGAAGCATTTCCGAAACGGCTAAGTTTGCAAACTGTTTGCATGCTGCCGTGGTTAAAGTACACGATGCAAGACAAAACGGCGCTATCCTAAACGGGAGGCAACTGTGGCACATCATGGGGCATAGATGAATGTGGTGAACGAGGGCAGCGGAGAGGCGTACGGGCGAATAGACGTCCAACTGTTGAGCGACTGACCGGCCAGGTGAACCAAGGGACTATCAGCAGTGTCTCCTCAACGACCGTTCAGCAAACATTGCTGCTTAGGACCTCCGCAGAAGCCGCCTAGTTCATGCACTCATGCTGACTACTGGCCATCGGCGGTGAAGGGTGGAATTTGCACGCCAATACCACAACTGGACGTCCTCAGAATGGCGACAGGTGGCCTTTTCAAATAAATCACGTTTTTTGCTACATCGCATTGAAAGCAAACACCCTACAACAATTGTCGGAAGGATCCAGACCGGAGGAGTGTGCGTTATGGTCTCGGGAATGTTTCTGTGGCGACTCCTGGGTGATCTCGTCATTCTGGAAGTCACAATGGACCATCTGTTTTTGAGGACCATGTCCACACCTACTCTCACTTTGCTTTTCCTGGGCACAATGACATCTACCAGCTGGAAACTGCAACGTGTCACACAGTTCGCATCGTACGTTCGTAGTTCCAAGAGCACCAGAATGAGTTAACCACACTCCCGTGGCCACCAATCGCCCCGGGTTTAAACCCAACTGAGAATCTGTGGGACCACGTCGATCGGACTAATCGCGCCATGGATCCTCAACCGAGAAATCTAACGCATCTGGCCATGGCACTGCAGTCGGTATGTCTCGACATCCCTGTCGATACCATCCAGAACTCCACTGACTCTTGCTGGACGTCTCGCAGAGGTCAGCACTGCAAAATGTGGTTGTTCAGGCTTTTGACAGGTAGGCACATTAATGTGACTGCACAGTGTATATTCCGGGATCTTGAGCCCTTAAAGGAATAGCTAAGCGTTTGTGTGCTTTACTATATTATCTAAAATAGTTTATCTTGAGGTACCCTCCTTCGTAATGTGTAATGGTAGTTCTTCCGTATCGTGTATAATACCACAGCGTAAGCTCAGTTCACAACTACCCATCCCCTTGTTTGCGATCTTCATGCCATAAATTGTGTAACCGATCTATTTTCAGAACGATATGCGTTGTGTGAGACATTGTTTGCTATTGATGCTAACGGGAAATAATGATAGAGAACGTTTTAACAGTTCTGTAAAGCGTGCATTGGAACTATAATTTGTGGTTTTTACACTATTAATCACTGCCCTGTAACCAAGCTCGCTTTCTCTTCTGTAACCTCTATGAACGTATTATCAAAGGGATCATTGCCTGACAACGGAGACCACAGTCTATTTGCGGAATTCGTCAAGAATATGCAGTGGGAAACGCACGTTCTGCATGCCAATAACCGCATGTAATTGCAGCTTCAGGTGGTTTGGTGACAATGTTGGCACTTCACGTGTGAGATCTGGAGTGCAGCTCCGAGTAGAGGTGTTATAAAATACCTACGTCAGCTACACTGGAACTCGCCAGGAGACATTAATGTTTTCGCTACGTTTCGAGCATCATTGCTCTGTCGTTTTTAGCGCCGTAAGAGAGTGGATATATTTTATTACCATCTCTGAGTTAATCACGTAAATACAACAGAATGCTTCATATTGAAGCCTATGTCTCCATATTGTCTGAGAGAAACATAATGGACTCATCTGCTCATGTTACCTAAACTAAGTGTACGAAAATGACCTTCCAACCATACTCAAGGGGTTTAGTAAGTCAAGGAACAGTTCGGACCATAGTCATGATGCGCAGCCCTGCTAAGAAATCAAATTTGGTACGACTAGTTTGTTCATATTAGTTAAACACACAGACGCTGTCCATCTCAGAGAATGTGTGCATTGTATTTGCCTGAAGGCAGCACCGACAAAATTCAGGAACGTGGATAACGGACGAGAAAATATTCGCATTGTGTAGCTATGAGGAATGAACTGTCGAAATCGATCTGGGTGAAATAGTTCTGCGCTATTTAGATACCCTCCCCCCTTCCGCACAACAACTTCTAATAGAGTCATTTGGAGTACTAATAACAATAACAGTTACGGGATCAGGCTTAGGGGATCATTTGATCCCGACCATTTGCCCATTTCATGACCTGTGCATAGACATCTAATGCGACATACCTCCACAAAGCTACCAACAAACTGTCGGATTCCTGATAGGCAGAATCAGTGATGCATTTCGTTCCAAAGATGGACAAACAAGCTATTAAGCAGATGGCCATAATGTTGTGGCTCATCAGTGTACACACGTCACGTAAACTGATTCTATCCACACCATTTCGATAAAAGATTCGCTCAAATGATTTATGGAACATAATAGTTACCTAGCTAATCTACTACTGCTTCAACAAAAGGAACTACTCTATAGGAGAGTGAGTGATAAATACACCACTACAGGCCACAAACGACGGCTTCAGTAACTCAACTCATTCAAGAAGTCCCTCATTTATCATCTCCAGGTTGAGTGGACACCGTTTCGGACCTCTTAACCACGGTTGAAATCGATGTTGTTAACAGGATTTGAATCACTGATCTCTGTGTCAGAGGTAAACGCTAGACCATTTGCAGCTGCACTGATATCACTGACAGCGCCCTGGGCCCTCGCTAAGAGATCTGCCGCTGGTTGGACTCGTAGTTAGAAGTTAATAGTTACCAGTGATGGAGGTTAGCAGTGTTAGCACGAGCGGACGGTTTGGATGATGGATGTATCTACTAATGTTTAGATAATGGAATTATTGATGATTATATAATTTTTGGAACACGAGTAAGGTAAAATCTGCTAAATACATTGTTTGCTCTGCAACAAAATCTTTCCTTTGCTAACCACATGCCTGTTAGTCGCTAGAGCCTACAGTCGTTAGAATCTTTTATTTAGCTGGCTGCAGTTGCTGCTTGCTGTATTTGCTGTAGTTTGTGTCATGAAGATTTTCTGTGAGGTAAGTGACTTATGAAATAAATGGGTTATTGTTAGGATTTCTTCTAATTCAGGGTTATTCTTTTGTGTTAATTATTTGCAGTCAGACTGCGTTGAGTTTGTACATTGTGGGTAATAAATGAATACGATAAAGTTGAATCGTATTTGTCAGGGAAAATTCTGTAGGTCAGTGTTGAAATGATAAAAAATAGTAAAGACATGGTACGTTCAATTTCTCTCAGCAGTTTAAGAAGGTTAAGTTGCATTCAGCAGTTTCAGACTTAAACGTACAATTTTCACTATATTTACATTGTTGCCTTCGTGCCTTTACGTCCAAAAACGCAGATTGTATGCGAAATGTATTGCGAAGGGCGTCTGGTGTTGAAATGCGTCTATTTTATGCGACCATACGCGTTTACCCCATTCAGTTTCTATCGATAGTTCTAATAAAACGAGTTCAAAAATATTAATTTGTAATTTCAGACTTACATAAATGGTGATGGAATCTTAGTTTATGGTTTAGCTGCATTCTCGTCAGACACTGACATTGTCTTTTAATTGCACACATTACCACACAGTATAAACATTTAAAAAAGTTGTGCTGTTTTTGGCATAAGGGCCACAATTTTCCGTCCAACGCAAAAATTGTCGATCCAGTATTTTCACATGTTCCGCGCTAGTTTGTTTTGATTGTGTTCCCTGCTGTAGCCTTTTGTTCCAGTTTTCGTACTGCGAAGTATACTTAATGTCCATTCATTTGCTACATCTTCAGCACGTGTTGATACAAGGTGACAATTATTGAACAATATGGAATAAAACCGTCATAACTTCTGAACGGTTTGCGTTAGGGCGTTCAAATTGCACGGTTGGCTGCGGGGCATGACGGGAATTAGTACGCGCAGTATGCTTTGGTTTAGCGACGAAGCCCACTTTCATTTGGATTCGTTCGTCAATAAGCAAAAATTCGCGCATTTGGGGGACTGAGAAGAAGAATTTCGCGATCGAAAAGTCTCTTCACCCGCAAAGGGTGACTGTGTGGAGTGCAATGTCCAGTCACGGAATAATCGGTGCGAATTTCCTTTATGGTACGGTGACTACTGAACGACACGTGAAAGTTTTGGAGGATGATTTCATCCCCATTATCCAAAGTGACCCGGACTTCGACAAGATGTGATTCATGTAAAACGGAGCTCGACCCCATCGAAGCAAAGAGTGTTTGATATCCTGGGTACCTAGAGGCTACTGGCATGGGCCTCTATTGGCCACCATATTTTCCGGATCTGAACACATTCGACTCCTGTTTGTGGGGCTATATTAAACACAAGTTGTACAGCAATAACCCCAAAACCACTGCTGAGCTGAAAACAGCAATTCAGGAGGTCATCGACAGCATCAACGTTCCGACACTTCAGGGGGGCCGGCCGCGGTGGTCTAGCGGTTCTAGGCGCTCAGTCCGGAGCCGCGCGACTGCTACGGTCGCAGGTTCGAATCCTGCCTCGGGCATGGATGTGTGTGATGTCCTTAGGTTAGTTAGGTTTAAGTAGTTCTAAGTTCTAGGGGACTGATGACCATAGATGTTAAGTCCCATAGTGCTCAGAGCCATTTGAACTTCAGGGGGTCATGCAGACTTTCACTATTCGTCTGCGCCACATCATCGCCAATGATGGCAGGCATATCAAACACGTCATAACCTAAATCCTAATACTTGTAGTGACGTTTACATGTTGAATAAAATGGGTGCACGCCGTAGTTTCTAACTACACTATTGGCCATTAAAATTGCTACACCAAAAAGATGAGGTGCTACAGATGCGAAATTTAACCGACAGGAAAAAGATGCTGTGATATGCAAATGATTAGCTTTTCAGAGCATTCAGACAAGGTTGGCGCCGGTGGCGACACCTACAACGAGCTGACATGAGGAAAGTTTCCAACCGATTTCTCATACACAAATAGCAGTTGACCGGCGTTTCCTGGTGAAACGTTGTTGTGATGCCTCGTGTAAGGAGGATAAATGCGTACCATCACGTTTCCGACTTTGATAAAGGTCGGATTGTAGCCTATCGCGATTACGGTTTATCGTATCGCGACACAGCTGCTCGCGTTGGTCGAGATCCAATGACTGTTAGCAGAATATGGAATCAGTGGGTTCAGGAGGGTAATACGGAACGCCGTGCTGGATCCCAACGGCCTCGTATCACTAGCAGTCGAGATGACAGGCATCCTATTCGCATGGCTGTAACGGATCGTGCAGCCACGTCTCGATCCCTGAGTCAACAGCTGGGGACGTTTGCAAGACAACAACCATTTGCAAGAACAGTTCGACGACGTTTGCAGCAGCATGGACTATCAGCTCGGAGACCATGGCTGCGGTTACCCTTGACGTTGCATCACAGACAGGAGCGCCTGGGATGGTGTACTCAACGGCGAACCTGGGTGCACGAATGGCAAAACGTCATTTTTTCGGATGAATCCTGGTTCTGTTTACAGCATCATGATGGTCGCATCCGTGTTTGGCGACATCGCGGTGAACGCACGTTGGAAGCGTGTATTCGTCATCGCCATACTGGCGTATCACCCTGCGTGATGGTATGGGTGGGGTGCCATTGGTTACACGTCTCGGTCACCTCTTGCTTGCATTGACGGCACTTTGAAAAGTGGACGTTACATTTCAGATATGTTACGACCCGTAGCTCTACCCTTCATTCGATCCCTGCGAAACCCTACATTTCAGCAGGATAATACACGACCGCATGTTGCAGGTCGTGAACGGGCCTTTCTGGATACAGAAAATGTTCGACTGCCGCCCTGGCCAGCACATTCTCCAGATCTCTCACCAACTGAAAACGTCTTGTCAATGGTGGCCGAGCAACTGGCTCGTCACAATACGCCAGTCACTACTCTTGATGAACTGTTGTAACGTGTTGAAGCTGCATGGGCAGCTGTACCTGTACACGCCATCCAAGCTCTGTTTGACTCAATGCCCAGGCGTATCAAGGCCGTTATTACGGCCAGAGGTGTTTGTTCTGGGTACTGATTTCTCAGGATCTATGCATCCAAATTGCGCGTAAATGTAATCACATGTCAGTTCTAGTATAATACAGGGTGTTTCAAAAATGACCGGTATATTTGAAACGGCAATAAAAACTAAAAGAGCAGCGATAGAAATACACCGTTTGTTGCAATATGCTTGGGACAACAGTACATTTTCAGGCGGACAAACTTTCGAAATTACAGTAGTTACAATTTTCAACAACAGATGGCGCTGCAAGTGATGTGAAAGATATAGAAGACAATGCAGTCTGTGGGTGCGCCATTCTGTACATCGTCTTTCTGCTGTAAGCGTGTGCTGTTCACAACGTGCAAGTGTGCTGTAGACAACATGGTTTATTCCTTAGAACAGAGGATTTTTCTGGTGTTGGAATTCCACCGCCTAGAACACAGTGTTGTTGCAACAAGACGAAGTTTTCAACGGAGGTTTAATGTAACCAAAGGACCGAAAAGCGATACAATAAAGGATCTGTTTGAAAAATTTCAACGGACTGGGAACGTGACGGATGAACGTGCTGGAAAGGTAGGGCGAGCGCGTACGGCAACCACAGAGGGCAACGCGCAGCTAGTGCAGCAGGTGATCCAACAGCGGCCTCGGGTATCCGTTCGCCGTGTTGCAGCTGCGGTCCAAATGACGCCAACGTCCATGTATCGACTCATGCACCAGAGTTTACACCTCTATCCATACAAAATTCAAACGCGGCAACCCCTCAGCGCCGCTACCATTGCTGCACGAGAGACATTCGCTAACGATATAGTGCACAGGATTGATGACGGCGATATGCATGTGGGCAGCATTTGGTTTACTGACGAAGCTTAGTTTTACCTGGACGGCTTCGTCAATAAACAGAACTGGCGCATATGGGGAACCGAAAAGCCCCATGTTGCAGTCCCATCGTCCCTGCATCCTCAAAAAGTACTGGTCTGGGCCGCCATTTCTTCCAAAGGAATCATTGGCCCATTTTTCAGATCCGAAACGATTACTGCATCACGCTATCTGGACATTCCTCGTGAATTTGTGGCGGTACAAACTGCCTTAGACGACACTACGAACACCTCGTGGTTTATGCAAGATGGTGCCCGGCCACATCGCACGGCCGACGTCTTTAATTTCCTGAATGAATATTTCGATGATCGTGTGATTGCTTTGGGCTATCCGAAACATACAGGAGGCGGCGTGGATTGGCCTCCCTATTCGCCAGACATGAACCCCTGTGACTTCTTTCTGTGGGGACACTTGAAAGACCAGGTGTACCGCCAGAATCCAGAAACAATTGAACAGCTGAAGCAGTACATCTCATCTGCATGTGAAGCCATTCCGCCAGACACGTTGTCAAAGGTTTCAGGTAATTTCATTCAGAGACTACGCCATATTATTGTTACGCATGGTGGATATGTGGAAAATATCGTACTATAGTGTTTCCCAGACCGCAGCGCCATCTGTTGTTGAAAATTGTAACTACTGTAATTTCGAAAGTTTGTCTGCCTGAAAATGTACTGTTGTCCCAAGCATATTGCAACAAACGGTGTATTTCTATCGCTGCTCGTTTAGTTTTTATTGCTGTTTCAAATATACCGGTCATTTTTGAAACACCCTGTATATTTGTCCAATGAATACCCGTTTATCATGTGCATTTCTTCTTGGTGTAACAATTTTAATGGCCAGTAGTGTAATTTACGTTTTTTTTCATATAATTCAATAAATGTCGCCCCGCATGTAAATGTGTGCACGACGCTTTACCAATTTATATAAATTTCGATTAGTAGTGTTCGTTCAAGGATTTAACACTTGGGTTTTCCAGCAGTTGCTCTCTATGCGACGTCGTCCTGAAATGTTGTGAGATGCTGGATGCTAGGTTCTGGAGTGACGTCGAAGCTGTAACTGATCCCAGAATTTTTCCTCTGGGTTTAGGTCGTGACTCCGGACAGGGCAGCCCATTTCCAGACGTTAGTGTCTTCAAACTTTTGCCTCACAGTTACTGCTCTATGACATGGTGTATTGCCATGCTGGTGTAAAGAATGATCTCCGAATTGATCCCCTCCCTTACGCATTACATAATACTGTAAAATCTGCTCATATCCTTCCACATTTCGGTTTTCCTTTAGCAGAATAAGGGGACCACAACCTAAACACGAAAAGTAATCATTTACCGTACCACTATCTCCTCCATACTTCACTGTTGACGCTACACTTCCTCCACTAATTCGCTAAATCCAAACTCTTCCCTTGGATTGTTACTGGGTATAGCGTGATTAATCACTCCAAAGCAGTTGTCTCTATTCATCCACTGTCCAGTAATCTCACTATTTACACCACCTCAGGCGTCCCTTAACAGTAACTCAGAAATGTGTGGATTACGATTAGCTGTTCGACCATCGAACCCTATGCTTTGTAACTCCCTACTCACATCATTGTGCTGGATGGGCTTCTGGTAGCACTTCTGAATTGACGAGTGACCCTTTCCCCTGGTTTTACGCGATTTGTTACCAGAACCCTCCGCAGTGCTCAGTGCTCGCAGTCCGCCTATGCATGATGTCTACCTGGTCTTGGTGTAGCAGTGGTTGTTCCGTCGCGTTTCCACTTCACTGTCACATCACCAACAGTCGTCCTGGGTGGCTTTGGAAGTGTTAAGTGTTCCTGATGAACATGTCACTCGTGCGACATCGCACGACTAGTCCACGTTCGGCGTCACTGAGTTCTCCTGACGCGTGACATAAAGCGTCAATTCTGCATTACATAGGAGTTTTCGGATACTTTTGATCATATTGTGTACATGTGTGTAACAGAAACTTCTCGTGTTTCCATGTGCGTCAGGTGATTAAAACCATTTTCACAATCTGTGCGTGTAAATTCATTATAATTAGGCTAACAGTCCAATAAACAACAAAAATACCGTGAGTGATCCCGCGAAAATGTTACCAGAGTCCGCAAATAAATGCGAAAAACTAACTGAGAGATTAAATTGGAAGAAACACATTGATGATCTGCTGAAACGTTTGAGTTCAGCTACTTATGCAATAAGGGTCATTGCAAATTTTGGTGATAAACATCTTAGTAAATTAGCTTACTACACCTATTTTCACTCGTTGCTTTCATATGGCATCATATTTTGGGGTAATTCATCACTGAGGAATAAAGTATTTATTGGACAAAAACGTGTAATCAGAATAATAGCTGGAGTCCACCCAAGATCATCCTGCAGACATTTATTTAAGGATCTAGGGATATTCACAGTAGCTTCTCAGTATATATACTCTCTTATGAAATTTGTTATTAACAACCAAACCCAATTCAAAAGTAATAACAGTGTGCATAACTACAATACTAGGAGAAAGGATGATCTTCACTATTCAAGATTAAATCTAACTTTGGCACAGAAAGGGGTGAATTATACTGGCACTGAAGTCTTTGGTCACTTACCAAATAGTATCAAAAGTCTGACAGATAACCAACAAGTATTTAAGAAGAAATTAAAAGAATTTCTGAATGACAACTCCTTCTACTCCATAAAGGAATTTTTAGATATAAATTTAAAAAAAAAGAAAATATTAAAAAAATAAAAAACACAAAAAAATGAAAAATTTGTTATATTAACTTAAGTATGTTGTTAAATTAACTTAATTATGTCATGTATTGGAAAATTTGACTCGTTCCACATCATTACGAAATATCGTATTCATGATCCATGGAACTAGTATTAATCTAATCTAATCTAATCTAATCTCACCGGCATACGTTTACGAGTGGTCGTCCACATATTTACGGTGGAGCGTATGCTGGTAATGGGTGTCGCTATCAAAGGTGGAAATTAAAATGGCGGGATAACAATAGATTCGGAGCAGTCAGTTATAAGAGGCAATCAAATGAAAAAGAGACAGGTGGGAAATGTAAACTGTTTATTATTTCAAAAGTAATGGCCGTAACTGTTAATACATGTATCCCACCATGAGACAAGACGGTAAATATCATCATAGAAAAATGTTTGCGGTTGGCATAAGCACATCTTCGTCCGAGGCAAATCGACGACCACGAACGTCTTTCTTCAGGATTCCAAAATTATGGAAATCGCATGGGGAGAGGTCGGGACAGTATGGAGGATGTCTGAGGCCTTCCCAGCAAAGCCTTGGCACTATCACTAACGTCGATTTGCAGAAGGGTTTTGGAACATATACTGTATTCGAACATTATGAAGTACCTCGAAGAAAACGATTTATTGACACATAGTCAGCAAGGATTCAGAATATATCGTTCTTGTGAAACACAACTAGCTCTTTATACTCATGAAGTAATAAAGCTATGGACAAGGGATGTCAAATTGATTCCATATTTTTAGATTTCCAGAAGGCTTTCGACACCGTTCCTCACAAGCGTCTTCTAACCAAACTGCATGTCTACGGATTATCGCCTCAGTTGTACGACTGAATTCGTGGTTTCCTGTCAGAAAAGTCACAATTTGTAGTAAAAGACGGATAGTCATCGAGTAAAACAGAAGTAATATCCGGCGTTCCCCAAGGAAGTGTTATAGGCTCTCTATTGTTCCTGATCTATATTAACGACACAGGAGACAATCTGAGTCGCCGTCTTAAAAATTCAAATGGCTCTGGGCACTATGGGACTTAACTTCTGAGGTCATCAGTCCCCTAGTACTTAGAACTACTTAAACCTAACTAACCTAAGGACATCACACACATCCATGCCCGAGGCAGGATTCAAACCTGCGACCGTAGCGGTCGCGCGGTGCCAGACTGTAGCGCCTAGAACCGCTCGGCCACCCCGGCCGGCAGCCGTCTTAGATTGTTTGCAGATGATGCTGTCATTTAACGTCTTGTAAAGTCATCAGCATCAGATGACCAAAACGAATTGCAAAATGATTTAGATAAGATATCTGTATGGTGCGAAAAGTGGCAATTGACCCTGAATAAATAAAAGTGTGAAGTCATTCACATGAGTACTAAAAGAAATCAGCTAAATTTCGATTACACGGTAAGCCACCCAAATCTGAAGGCTGTAAATTCAACTAAACAATTAGGGATTACAATTACAAATAACTTAAATTGGAACGATCACATAGATAATATTGTGGGTAGAGCAAACCAAAGACTGCGATTCATTGGCAGAACACTTAGAAGGTGCAACAGGTCTACTAGAGAGACTGCTTACATCACGCTTGTCCGCCCTATTCTGGAGTATTGCTGTACGGTGTGGGATCCGCATCAGGTGGGACTGACGGATGACATCGAAAAAGTACAAAGAAAGGGTAGCTCGTTTTGTATTATCGCGAAATAGGGGAGATAGTGTCACAGACGTGATACTTGAATTGGAGTGGCAATCATTAAAACAAAGGCGTTTTTCGTTGCGACGATATCTTCTCATGAAATTTTCAATCACCAGTTTTCTCCTCCGATTGCGAAAACATTCTGTTGCCACCCACTTACATCGGGAAAAATGATCATCACGATAAAATAAGAGAAATCAGGGCTCGCACAGAAAAATTTAAGTGCTCCTTTTTCCCGCGTGCCGTTCGAGAGTGGAACGGTAGAGAGACAGCTTTGAAGGTGGTTCATTGAACCCTCTGCCAGGCACTTTATTGTGAATAGCAGAGTAATCACGTAGATGTAGATGTAGATGTGGGCGGGCTTCGGACGAAGTGAACCCCTGGATACAATCATGGTTCCGTAGGGAAACACAAACATTTTTTCATGAAAGCATTGTCCGTCTTGTCTCGCAATGGGGAACAATAGTGGAGATTACTTTTGAAACAATAAACAGTTTACTTACTTTTATTTCATCTGTCTCGTTTTCATTTGACTTCCTTTAGACGTAAGCCTATAATGAGATGATTACTAATGATCTTGGGAAAAGTAAAATAGTCGCTTGTAATGTTACAACGACCTCGAATTACTATTGTCGGGGGGAAATTCGTCACTCGTCGATGATAATAAAAATCACCCCAAAGGATATTAGTTAACAGCACATGTTCTGACCATGGTAAATTTTATCGGAGACAAGTTCAATAATTTGTATTTTCACATTGTTCCCAAATGAAGTTGGCACTTGCCAACCTAACTCAGACATCAGGCTAATCTACTCATCAGCCTGTCACCACAACCAAGATATGTATTCATAGTTGTTCGCTTTACCAACTTACAACCAAACTATCACCTTCTAATGCAACCTAGAGCTCGTGCTACGCTACAGATCAGTCTATCATCACAGTCAAGCTCTCATTAATATCTGTTTCAACATAACAAGTAACTGTAGAAGCACTATGCAAACGTCGAGGCAAGAACATCAATACGAGGCAAACGCGTGAAATAAAAAAAAAAGGTTCGTCCAGAGACTAAGAGTTTCCGGCATGTGAACATCTGTCTAAGAACTTGACATTGACTCTTCCATACCATCGACCCACTATCTGCCTCAAACACGACATGGTGAAGCATCGCCAATATTTAATCTAATCTTACGTTACGCACAAGCACAGCGCGCTGTCAGTCCTACGTAAACTTGAGCCAAAGTACCGGACGAGAACACTTTGCTGTAAAAGTTTATCAATACAAAAGCCTTTGTGACAAGCTGAGAGATTTGACAGGTCTCGCATATATGACCATTTCTGTCAAGCAAATCATTTCATATGATGGTTTCTGTTCGTCTCAAAATGCCACATTGGTATTTCCTGTTACGTACTGCCCGTTCCCAATCAGAAGGGCGGAAAGTTTAAATTTAATGTCTGGTTTATTGCTAGATCATTAAAGATAAACTCAGAAGAGTGTTCCTGAAGCCACTCTGTAGCGATTATGGACGTGTGGGGTGTCGCATTGTCCTGCTGGAATTGTCCAAGTCCGTCGGAAAACACAATGGACATGAATGGATGCAGGTGATCAGACAGGATGCTTACGAACGTGGCAACAGTCAGAGTCGTATCGAGACGTATCTGGGGTCCCATATCACTCCAACAACACGCGCCATTACAGAGCCTACACCAGCTTGAACAGTCCCCTACTGACATGTAGGGTCCATGGATTCACCGAGCAAGGTGGCGCTTTGGTTAGGACACTGGACTCGCATTCGAGAGGACGACGGTTCAAACCTGCGTCCGGTCATCGTGATTTAGGTTTTCCGTGATATCCCTAAACTGCTTCAGACAAATGCCGGGATTGTTCCTTTGAAAAGGGCGCAGTCGACTTCCTTACTCATACTTCCCTAATCCGATGGGACCGATGACTTTCGCTGTTTGGTCCCCTCTCCCAAATCAACCAATCCATGATCCATGAAGTTTCCTCCATACTCGTACACGTCCATCCACTCGATACAATTTGAAACGAGACTCGTCCGACCAGGCAACATGTTTCCAGTCATCAACATTCCAACGTCGCTGTTGACGGGCCCAGGCCAGGAGTAAAGCTATCTGTCGTGCGGTCATCGAGGATACACGAGTGGGCCTTCGGCTCCGAAAGCCCATATCGATGATGTTTCGTTGAATGGTTCGCACGCTGACATTTGTTGATAACCCAGCAATGAAATCTGCAGCAAGGGTTGCACTTCCGTCACGTTGAACTATTCTCTTCAGTCGTCGGTGGTCCCGTTCTAGCAGGATCTTTTTCCGGCCGCAGCGATGTCGGAGATTTGATGTTTTACCGGATTCCTGATATTCACGGTACACTCATGAAATGGTCGTACGGGGAAATCCCCTTTTCATTGCTACCTCGGAGATGCTATGTCCCATGGCTCGTGCGCTGACTATAACACCACGTTCAAACTCATTTAAATCATGATAACCTGTGATTGTAGCAGCAGTAGCCGATCTAACAATTGCGCCACACACTTGTTGTCGACCGCAGCGCCTTATTCCACGTGTTTACATATCTCTGTATTTGAATACGCAAGCCTATACCAGTTTCAGTGTAATATCGCATATACCCCGCTCTTTCTTAAAGAAATATGACATTTATCCCTTCAAAACAGATATGAAACTCGCAACTTTAAAACATGTCAACAGACGACAATCTTATGAGGTAACATATAGAAGTACAGTCGTAACTAAAATCCAGGAATGAGAATTTTAAATCTGGTCTCCAAGTCGTTCTTGTCTTCTGCACAAAATAACACAACGGCCATACGCTACACGCATACAGCGGAAAGATAAAAACCGTAAAATTGAAGAAATTGGAGCACACAGTTGGTTTTCTGTGCAGCATCATTGAACGGGACAGAAAAGGCGCGATGGACTCGTTCAGACGGGTCAGATGGTGATGGTGCTACATACCCTTCACCATATTCGCAGTCTGGCTTGTAGGCACTGAGATTACAAATTTGATTACGCATAGAAAAAACGTGGACACGTCCTCTCCTTCAGTAAAGCTGTCAACTTCTATACGAAGCACATCCTGCCGTAGAATCAAAGAAAATAGACCATAGAATAACGACCCGCCATAGCAGCCACTGTATATACATGAGTATTGAAGGATGCTAGAAATGACCCAGTTTAAGGATCCATCCTCTATTAACCTGAAGTGGTTTAAGGAAAACATGTAAGGCTTAAATACTAATAGCCAGATGGGAATATGAGCCCTACTCCACCTGAGCACCAACCCAGCATCTTATCCGCTGGGCTTCTATCTATGATTCCGGCCGTGGATAACAGTGCCAAAATTAGTAATGAAGTGAGTCATCAGAAACAGAGAACCGTCATGATCAAAAGGGAGACAATGAATACGTGAAAGGTTTTCTATATACTAATTAACTTGAGATTCTTTCGGAGGTAATATTTGGAGCGGTATGACAGTAATTCGGAAGTAAAAATGCTTTCCAGTAACCGCAGTTCATAAACACCGGTGTTCTTTATTAATCAACGTGATAATCCGTTTCATAGCACCAACATTCTGTATTGATTACTTTACTACTTTGCTGTCACTATTTTCTATGGATTTTTAAATAGATTTTAATTAATTTGATAGTTACTTATCACATAATTTGTTTTGTATGACTTCAGTCACTATCCTTTCGATCTCTGGCAGTTCGTCTTCAAACATTGTGTGCAATTAATGTACAAAAAACTTTAACAAGAACTTGTTCGTAAAAATTATTAACGTTTCTGGCACGATCTTTGCTCTCTAGTTGACGTGAGAATTCTTGGCACGTGTGTAAAAAAACACTGAATATTTTATTGTGCCCAAAGTGATCTTTCGTGATGCTGTTGCGGCTCGGTGTTTATTTGGGTACAAGTCACTTCTCCATCGCATCTATAGAGTATAAACATAGTAGCATAACTTAAAATGCGTTATATATTCTTGTAATATATTCCAATATACTGTATAGTTATATAGTATAAATTATGTATAATTTTGTGAATAGTATCTATCAAGTGAATTAAAACACATTGATAAGAGTGACAATCATTGTTGTCATCGACTACAGTTATTAATTCTGGCCTTATGGGTATCATAGTTTTGTCTGCATTTGTCACTCTGTATCCTTTAGAACACTGTCAATTATGAAAGCCTTACGTCCAACACAATTTGTGTCCAGAGAAATAAAACACGAAAAAAATATTCTTTGCGGGCTCAAGAGACAAACAGTGACTGCGCTACGTGCAAATACTGGCTACATTGTAAGATTGTTTTCCTTAGGCGCTCACTATTTTGCGTCGGAATAAACAGAGGGAGCGTTGAGAGTTTTTGGGTTGTTTAGTCTACAGGTTTCCTGTGACATTCTGGTAGCCTCTGTCTTTTCCGTTCTGTGGCGATGAAGAGCTTCCACGACAATAGACTCATCTCTGGCAGTTCCTCGCATCTCGTCTCCCCTCTACGACACCGCCAGCTCACATCCGGCCAACGGGGCGTGAGCTGCCCGAACAAAAGGAAGCGAGACAGCTTCACATCCCTACGCTTCTGCGGTCAGAGAGCTCTTTGTTCTCCCGTTGCCCGAGACTTTTAGTGTTCCCGCCATCCGAGACCTCCAATTTTCTTCATGAGAAAAAAGCAGTAAGACTGGCAACTATCCATCCGGCGAAGCAGCTCGGAAGGCAGAGCAAAATAACGGGCAGTCTGCGCGAGCGCCAACGCTAGCAGCAGCGCCCCACCGCAGGTCAACAAACTCCCGGCGCGCAGCAGAGCGCTGAGAAGGTGCAGGTGCTAACGCACTGTGCCCACTTGGACTTTCAGCAACCGCCAACCGGATCACCGTTACCACCCGCCACTTCAATCAAGTGCGCTTCCCGTTCGGGCGCTAGACCGACACCGTTGTCTGAAATGCGGCTGACGTCAGACTTCGCTCAACCTGAAACATGGAATGCAACGAAGTTGTGGGTCCTGAAGAAGGTCCGCTGTAAATGTGTACGCGCTCCTCGACGAGCGAAGTGACGCAGTGGTCAACACACCACACACGTATTCAGAACAAGTGGGCAATTCCCCAACGGCGCGTTTTCAGTAGTGTCCCTGAACCAATTTAAGCAAATGCCACCATTCCTTCGACAATGTCACCGCGAATTCCACTCACCTCACAGATTATTGTCCAAACAGGGGCTGGTGTTCTCTACCATCTACCAAGCGATCTCAGCATTCGAGAGAAAGAAGGAAATGTTTCGACCTCACAGTGACAGACTGTTGGAAGAATCTTTTTCCCCTCTCAAAATTCTTTGGCTGTAGACTTCCTGGCAGATAAAATCAACAAGGCTTATAACTGAGACAGCAACGAGACACGAGTAAGGTTCAATAAGGCTTTCTTTGGATCAAACCTTGACCGGTTACGGATTTCTTACAAATCCATCTTCAGAAAAAAAATGTTCAAATGTGTGTGAAATCTTATGGGACTTAACAGCTAAGGTCATCAGTCCCTAAGCTTACACACTACTTAACCTAAATTATCCTAAGGACAAACACACACACCCATGCCCGAGGGAGGACTCGAACCTCCGCCGGGACCAGCCGCACAGTCCATGACTGCAGCGCCCTAGACCGCTCGGCTAATCCCACGCGGCATCTTTAGATGGTTGTTACAAGTTGTGTTGTTTTCTTGCTGGGGCCTCGTTTTGTATCCGTTATTGGTTTGCTGCACTAGGATAAACAAAGTTTTTTTCACAATTTGATAAAGTTTATAAGAGATTTAGTTCTTATGACCTATCAGAGGATTTATGAAAAGGTTGTGAACTTATTAAAACGTGAAATGTGGTGAAACATGTTTTGTATGATCCTGTGTGACGAAACCGCCCTGTGTTTCTGTTGTAAATTTCAAACACAACACATTTGTGGACGTACGCAATGAGAATGCTGTTCAATTCCCTATTTTAAAGAAAAGATTATGTGGTATATGCTGTTTCTCAGTGAATTGAACAGCTCTCTCATAGCGCTCGTCCACAAACTTTTCGCTTTAGAAATTCAGTAGAAAAACACCGGGTGATTTCCCCTCACAGGATCATACAGCACGTAAGTCTTCATTTTTCGCGTTTCAATAAGTTTATAATCTTTTCATAAAAGATTTGATAGGGGTCACAGGAATTAAATCTCTCGTAAACTTTACCAAATAGTGAACAAAGAAACTTTGTTTATCGTAGTGCAGCAAACCAATAACGGATACAAAACGAGGCTCCAACAAGAAAACAACAAAACCTGTGATAACCATCTGAAGATGGATTTGTAAGAAATCCAAAACTGGTCGTGGTTTGATCCAAATAAACCTTATTAAATCTTATTTGTGGCTGGTTGATGTTTCAGTTATAAACTTTATAGTATACAGCCACGGTTCCCAAAATGTCTATTTTCGACAAAATAGCGTAGAGATAAAATCAAATTTGTCTTTTCCGGTGAAGGGACACTAGGTTCCACACGTTGCTTAGATTGTCGTTCATTTTCGTTGTGGACTGGTGAAACCACGCCTCATCCACAGTGACAAATCGAGGCACGAAAACGGTGCAAGTTTTGCTGAGAAACGGAAATTCACAGCGTCTTTTAGTCAGCGTTCAACAAATGTAACATCTATCTTGCACAAAGCCTTTATACAAGTTAGCACCTCACGTAATAGTCTCTGTTGTCTCGTTCTCTTTCCTATCGTTTATCCCGTCGTATGTGGTACGCTATTTTCACGATCTGTGAAATTTATTTTATTTTAACTCTGTGGCCGGAGAGCCTTCCAATCGTCACAATCGTCAGCTAACCTTTATGAGAGGAGAAGTGTGCCAACTAGCGATGAAACGTGTAACCTTAGTTCTATGTCTTATCCCATTTCAACTGTTCGTGTATTGTATTTTCTAAACGAGCGCGGAAAGCACCCTAAAAGCCAAATTCAGACTGGCCGGCGTACCAGAACAACGGATGTTAACCCGCCACGCGATTCAATCCAGGACTAGCTGCCTCCTCTTTTTTTTTTTTTTCTTGTAAGTTAGAGTTGTACAGTCTTTCGCATGATATGTCTATTTCAACTGACTTCCATGGGCCATCGTCCAGTGCCGTATAGTGAACATTCTCGATTGTTTCACTGTGGTTCGCAGTTGTTCGAGTGGATTTCAGTGGCCCGTGTTTTAACAGCGGAAAATGAAGGAGTCCACTACTGGTGAATCTTCAAAAAAAATTGGTTGAAATCCCCTTGATGACAATACGGAATTTTATGATTTAACGGTCTTCCGGTCTACACATTTGATCGACACACGTACGAGACGACTGTTTTAAAAACTATTCTGCAGACCAAGTTGACACTTTTCGCATGCTGTTCTGAAACATGTATGAACACTTCGAATATGAAATTTCATCGATATCAACACCTTGTTCATGTTGGACCGATAAATGTTCCAGCTGGGGTATCTACACATATTTACGACAACATTCAGAACTTCGTAAGCGGCAGACGCAACACGGTGTCCTAGACGGAGAGTCGTCAGCTTGCACAGAAGTAATTTCGGGTATGCGTCAAAGAACTGCAATACTGTTAGCACTATTCAAGTTACACGTGAGTGGCCTACGAGATAATAAATTTGGATACTTAGACATATCGCGAATTACACAGTTACCTAAGACAAACAGTTATCTGGTGAAAAACGCCGTAATATATCTTCAAAGCTTGGAATGACATCAACTATTTACAAATATTGTCAACTAGGTCTGAATGTAGAGTAACTTCGAACTATGCAGCTACGAGACGGAAAACCGTAGCAAGTTTCGACTTCACAATTTATGATTCACACCTAGCAGTAACAGTGTAGGAATGTGAGGCTGAAAGGACAAATTGGTTCAACTGCACATGATGCGAATGGCAATCAACAAAAGAAAGGTGGCACGAATAGTCCGTGACTTATTTGAATGGTCGGGGAGCGTACCAGAAATGATGAAAAACATTGCATATCTCTTCAAGAACCAGTTCATATATATCTCGGAACTCGTTTGCACGTGGAAATTACGAATGTTTTTCTGCCACAACTTGTCCCTGCTTTAGAGACCCTGAAGCTAATAACAGTTCACACGGAGGAATATAAAAAACTAATCTTATCTCACTCCACGCAGAAATGCAACGAGAAGAAACATTTAAGTGTGGTATAGTGAAGTGTACCTTTTGTTATGCATTTCATAGTTATTTGTAGACCATGCATGTAAATACGCCGGTTAATTCTTACAAAAGTAAATATAAAGCAACCAGCCACTATGAATGATGCTATTTATTAAAAAAATATCTCCGTTACCAGTTTCAGACAGACAGGTTCATCGTATCGTCAGACCACTGTTCATGTTTATTTCTGTCATCTAAATTTCACTACAGAGCAAGATGGCTTCTCCTGCAGTGGCAAAAGCTTTTTGAGGTGTTAGTGCCCTGCAAACTTGACCAAAAAACGTATGTAAATGTATAGTTATTTTAACACCCTTGGGAATGGTTAGAAGTATTTAAGTTAGTGCTCAGGGGGTCCGTATTGTTGATTCATCGGTTCTATGTTATTCTACCTTACAACTCTCAGTTGGTTTTTAAACTGTAAATAATCGATCCCTGGTTACTCCCAGTATTTTTTCTGATATTTAACGAAATTTTACCCTTCGTAATGAGGCATGTGAGCGTAAAATGCCAATCGACTGTGATTTACATTCAATAATTGCTGGTCGTCCTGTAACTGACTTAATGGGCAAGTTTACACGTCGATGGAAGTTAAGAGCAAGTCATGCGTCACAGATAATTGCGGTGTTCAACGAATCTTGAGCTTATGACTTTTCTTATTTTAAAGAACAGTAATTATATATGTGATTGGTGATTCTAGTCACGATATATGTTTAACCACGACCTGTTTTAGAAAATTATATCTACTTTTATTCAAGCCCTATTGCATTACGTATTGCACGTGATGCCCCCGCTCCTCCCACCCACCCATGTTTCAGTAAAATACTGCGTTCTTATAACGCCATTAGTATTTGATCCCTTTCCGTAATCACTGGTATATCATTTGGCAAGAACAACACAAACCATTAGTTTTCAGAGTACCATACATCCTGCCGCCGTATCATAGTTGATAAGGGAGAAACGATAATAATGCTGAAATCAGAAAACACAAACATGTCGTTACAAGCCTCAGCCTATAATTAGTACACGTCTTCTTCGACATGACTGTAATATTTACAGGGTACTTCATAAAGTTGCTAGATCGACGTTTGATGGTGTATGACGGTAATAACAGACAAGGACATCTCGATTTCGGTCACTATTATTCCTTGTTATGTCCACATTACATTCAGACTTTTCGGACAGTTCGCAACACTTCTGGGAACGATTTAGAACCACCCTATTCTGTATAACGTCCGGTTCACACCATCGAACACAGATTGAGTTTCTCTACAGTAAGCTGTGAATTTTGTTGTCTTTTTTTTCAGATTTTGTCCTATATTTTTGAGGAGACATTGAATAGGATAACTTAGAGCTAGTGAGATACAAACTTCATCAGGCGCTTGATTGATGCTGAAAAAGAAAGTAATACGGATTGCTCCCTGAAATGGAACAAGCAGCCCTATTTCCATCGTGCTAAACTCGGTGAACCTGTGCATGCACGTAATAATTAATTAAAACCCCGTTAATAGACATTTCGAGAAAACAAGATATTTGTAATTTAAGTATGAAACGTATTAAAAAACATTGATGGAATGTGCTTTATACCCGCATAATGTTCGTACCAGAATCGTTCAACGCTTGTCAACAATAACAATACGCATGACGCTTCATTATTCGAAATACGCACGTAAGGCGAAACGACAGTACACGTACGTTTCTACGAAACGTGGAGGAGGATATTAACTCGATCCGATTTGAGACTCAGAAAGAAGTTCATATCGTCATTCAAAGTATTCTGACACACGTTAGCCAATGAGCGACTTTCGTCTGCTCTAAACTTTAATGAAAAACCTTGAGATAATGGTGCTAGTACATAACTCAAAACGCCTTTATGAAAATTAGCTTAGCAACTTCTATTTGGTGTAACTGTATATCATATACAGTAACAGTCTGGTTAGCTGAAAAATATTCATATGTAAAGGTTCGCGTTATGTGTAATTGGCATCTCGATCGGAACTAATTTCCCAGTTCTAGCACGAGTTTTCAGTCCCCTGTATTTCCCAGTATTTCCCAGGAGTCACTACCTCACAATTGCATCTATTTATTTAACTGTTTCTCTAACCTGTGAATGTTAGGTCTTTCATCCCTTCTCACGCATAACCAGGCGTTCTACATACTTTACATTACATTCATTGCGATAAACATGTCATAAATCGCATCTAATGTAGAATACATCATTTAGAAATGACTATAGTACAGGGAAAAAACGCAGTTTACCTTCTTTCATGGGAAGAAAAACAATAAAGACAAACTTCAGGCAGGTAGATTTAAACTATAAGCGTTACCAGCAGTGAGTATGAGAGAAGAGGAGGAACAGGAACCTGATAAAACAGAATTAATGGAAATAGGGGCAAAAGAAAATGGCTTGACTGGTTGAGAAATGAAAAGACAAAGAAGCATTACTGGTAGAAGATGAGAACGGTTGCTGTACTGTTTTTCTCGGGTAAACTGGCCACATAGGTTAATTTTTTGGGAAGCATTATGACGTTGAGAGAAGAAAGTGCTTCGGCTTCTACATAAAAGCAACAGGCAATTAAGTTTCGCGCAGATCGCAGGGTAGTTGGTTCAAGACGCGGAAGCAGCAACAACGAAGGAGTTCGCGGATTTTTTTTTTTATGGGAAACTAGATAGTTCTCTACTGAAGTAAACATTATCTCAGCTCTGTTTTGATATTCTTGCTACAAAAAATTTAAATTCAGTCCGCGTGATGGCGACCTCTACCGTAAGTCGTCATTTGGTTGCGGTGTATAGGGGCATCGGCCAGCACACCGCTCTTCTGCCCATAGTCAGCTTTGCAGACCTTGGAGCCGCTACTTCTTTCTCAAGTATCTTCTTAGTTGGCATCACAAGGCTGAGTGGACCTCCTTCCAGTCCTCCCACCAACGAAAATAATGGATTACAGACTCAAGAATTGAAACCGGGTCCTACGCATGGCAGTCAGATGCGCCGACCACTTTTTTCCGTTCTGTGTATCTGTTTCTTCGTCATTTTTCGTCATTACGTGTGTGCGGATGTCGCACGATAGCAGTTTTAAGTTCATCGTTGAAAATTTCACCTTTTTATTATTATTACACAGGATAGCCAGTCCGCTAACCGAACACGCTGAGTTACCGCGCCGGCGAAATTTTCATCCACCATCAGGCTTCGACCCGGGTCATATCAGAGTCCAGCGATATAGCACAGGTGTGCGTCAGACATCTCAACAACGGAGGCAGGTGGTTAACCACACAGGCGGACATTTACCCACCTACATACTTGCATACGAACATAGACATATCTGAAATTTTAATTTTCGACAGGACTAGTGATCCACATTGAACCATACATAAATTAAAATAGTTCGAATCCCCCGGTGCCGATCAAGGTTTCCGGGGATATGGAGCTACCCTCTCAAATATTCCCAATTGGGAACCCCTTTGATCCACTCTCAATCTACTAGGATATTTGGCTGAACAGAACATAGCTAAAATTTATGGAAGTAGAATGACTCTTACCTTCGTACTTGTTTTATTGCTCAAAATCGGTCTCAAGGATTAAGAAATAAAGGCATATCAAGACAGAAATTCAGAAGCGCACAACTCCGTTCAAGAAGTGTTCTGAACCAAAGGAGATGGTGAGTATTCATCGGAGGTGAGGGTATCATCTGGAGTGCCCCAGGGAAGTGTGGTAGGTCCGCTGTTGTTTTCTATCTACATAAATGATCTTTTGGATAGGGTGGATAGCAATGTGCGGCTCTTTGCTGATGATGCTGTAGTGTACGGGAAGGTGTCGTCGTTGAGTGACTGTAGGAGGATACAAGATGACTTGGACAGGATTTGTGACTGGTGTAAAGAATGGCAGCTAACTCTAAATATAGATAAATGTAAATTAATGCAGATGAATAGGAAAAAGAATCCTGTTATGTTTGAATACTCCATTAGTAGTGTAGCGCCTGACACAGTCACGTCGATTAAATATTTGGGCGTAACATTGCAGAGCGATATGAAGTGGGACAAGCATGTAATGGCAGTTGTGGGGAAGGCGGATAGTCGTCTTCGGTTCATTGGTAGAATTTTGTGAAGATGTGGTTCATCTGTAAAGGAGACCGCTTATAAAACACTAATACGACCTATTCTTGAGTACTGCTCGAGCGTTTGGGATCGCTATCAGGTCGGATTGAGGGAGGACATAGAAGCATTCCAGAGGCGAGCTGCTAGATTTGTTACTGGTAGGTTTGATCATCACGCGAGTGTTACGGAAATGCTTCAGGAACTCGGGTGGGAGTCTCTAGAGGAAAGGAGGCGTTCTTTTCGTGAATCGCTACTGAGGAAATTTAGAGAACCAGCATTTGAGGCTGACTGCAGTACAATTTTACTGCCGCCAACTTACATTTCGCGGAAAGACCACAAAGATAAGATAAGAGAGTTTTGGGCTCGTACAGAGGCATATAGGCAGTCATTTTTCCCTCGTTCTGTTTGGGAGTGGAACAGGAAGAGAAGATGCTAATTGTGGTACGAGGTACCCTCCGCCACGCAACGTATGGTGGATTGCGGAGTATGTATGTAGATGTAGAGTCTTGAAATATACGATACGTATAATTGTGAAGAAATGATTCTTGATGTGTGCCAAGGTTTTCGCAAATCGTCTTTATGCACGATGGAAGCAGGAACGTTTTTTCGCGAGCGGCTGCGGGCTTTGGCCTCTAGTTACCGACGCTGACGTAAGGCAGAACAGTTATGCGAACCCGCACCGCTGCAGGGCGAAGCCACTCAAACACCCGCTTCAGCCCAACCAGCTAGTAAACCCAACTCTAAGTTTCGGTTATTTGCACTCCTTTCTTCGCTGAAAACTGAAGGATTGAACTTTAGATTATAACATCCAATCTCATTATATATATCTATCTTTATGGTACGAAGGCAAAGACAGCGGGGTCGACGTTTTACTAAGTCTGAGATCATTAAAATGGATTGTGTAAGTGTGGTGTCACCGCCAGACACCACACTTGCTAGGTGGTAGCCTTTAAATCAGCCGCGGTCCGTTAGTATACGTCTGACCCGCGTGTCGCCACTATCAGTGATTGCAGACCGAGCGCCGCCACACGGCAGGTCTAGAGAGACTTCCTAGCACTCGCCCCAGTTGTACAGCCGACTTTGCTAGCGATGGTTCACTGACTAGATACGCTCTCATTTGCCGAGACGATAGTTTAGCATAGCCTTCAGTTACGTCATTTGCTACAACCTAGCAAGGCGCCATATTCGGTTACTATTGATATTGATATTGTGAATCATGTGTCAAGAGCGACGTTCATCATTAATGGATTAAAGTTAAGTATTCCACCAGCTACGTCCGTTTTTTCTAAATTCTAATTTCCTTGTCCTGTTCCAGACCTCACGCCAGCCTGCGTGAGCTAAAACGCGTGCATTTCGGCCTTCTCTAGTAACACGGTGTTGGCTCTCCTGCCAACCACAACAGTAAGAAGACATCAGTGGCAAAATATGATAGTAAAACGTGAAAATTTTGTAGAAGTGTGATGATATTTAAGCCGGCCAGGGTGGCCGAGCGGTTCTAGGCGCTTCAGTCTAGAAGCGCGCGACCGCTACGGTCGCAGGTTCGAATCCTGCCTCGGGTTCCCAGCGGGGTCAGGGATTTTCTCTGCCTCGTGATGATTGGGTGTTGTGTGCTGTCTTTAGGTTAGTTAGGTTTAAGTAGTTCTAAGTTCTAGGGGACTGATGACCATAGATGTTAAGTCCCATAGTGCTCAGAGCCATCTGAACCTGCCTCGGGCATGGATGTGTGTGATGTCCTTAGGTTAGTTAGGTTTAAGTAGTTCTAAGTCCCATAGTGCTAAGAGCCATTTGAACCATTTTTTAATGATATTTATGTACGCCACGTATCCAGAATATCTGACAATAGAGCCCGACGAACTGCCTGTTGATCAGGAGAAAAAGGAAGTGACTTGTTTTTTTTTATCATCACGGCAATGTCAATGTAATTAGAGATTTTACGCTCAGTAGAATAAGAATGAAGAAGTAAATCGGTCTTGGCTGCAGTGAAGGACACACCCTAGCATTTGCCTGACAAGCCACGGATAACCTAACTCGCGGGGGCCAGGTGAGGATGCATATCCTACTCCTCTCGGATACGAGTATAGTTTCATAACCACTGCGCCAACTAGCTGTGTACCTGCAGGTCGGAATACAGTACCATAAGCCTAAAGTGGCACTACAAAACAAAGTTATCTTTGATTTACTGACAACTGCGCAAATCACTTGTTATAGAAGAGAGAATGCTTGGTGAGCAGTTTAACGCCACTGAAAATATGGCATATCTAAAGAGAGATCGAAAGAACAAGAAATGTACACCACCATGTGACTGAGCGTGCAAGATAAAGAGTACGTTTTTCAATTAGGTGTAGAAGGTACTCTTAAACAACGGGCCAATTACGACTGTGGTGATTTTAACATTGAATATGCACTCATCTTCGCTGTCACCGAACAAAGAAGACCCATTTACTTTCGGGTCTTGGAGATATCTGTTCATTACTTTGAGAAGGTTCGATTTGCAGCACCCATTGTCTCAGCAGGAGTTGACTTTTCTTTTCCTTTACCAAAAGGATGTTTTACTCCTGGTAAGTACCATAGTTGTCGGTGGTAACTAATACTTCGAGTGATATCTCTTAGTACGTAGCTGCAGCTTAGCGTGATTTCCTTATTCATTTGACGTAAATGCCTAAAAGGTTCCTTACAGAAGCCTACGGCCAATCTCCTTTCCTATCCTTGTTTATTCCGAGTTTGTGCTCGTCCGTAGCGACGTCATCGTTGACGAGACATTAAAGTCTGACCTCCCTTTCGTCAATCGTCTCCACGTCACACAGTACGCTAAGCTGCTACAATAAAAATAAAATAATAAAAAATATGTATCCTTGTAATTTTCAAACTCATGTGCAATAAATCTAGTAAAAAACGGAACCTACCAGTTTGCAATATTCTGAACATAAAACACATAGTACTAATCCAGAAAATGATCTTTCTTATATTCTTACTCAAGATCCATTATAAAGCGCCCTATAATTTACTATTTCAGCTCTTTATTGCAAAACATACCTAATTTTTCAGAAGGTGTTCCCATTGTAACGATATTTTTCACAGTAAACCGGGCATTCAACGCCTTCTAAATGCACATTTACCATATAAAGCATCATACTAGTCAACAAAAAACCACCAGTTTTTTCTCGTCCATAGATACTATAACTCAATTAAGAATTAAATGTGTGAAAATCATTTTCTTAATATCGATTAAAATGTTTTGTTAACTTCAAGCAGTTTGGAAAAAAGGGAACTGGTGGACAGTTTCGAGTACTTTTGCTTTAGCTTTCGCTTCGATGCAGAATTTGATGTTAACGGGAATAAGAATTGTTTCACATGTTCAAAACACCTAGAGTTTCAGCTATATTTTTTTCTTTGTGTCTGTATCAAGGCAGAATGAAGATTTCTCTAGTCAATGTTTAAATCAACACTACAGGTAATCTATAAGTAAATAACAAGCAATTTGTAAAATAATAAAACGAAATATTACGGTCTTCGTCTGAGGTGGCACTGACAGAAATTTTACACGAATTCTGTGTTTGCATGCAGACTGGCGCAAACTTTTAGTAGTGACAGAAGTGGATAGAAGCCTGAGAAGAATAATTTTGAGATCTAATACAGTATTTCTTTTTATGAAAAACTTTGGGCTTTGGCACTGTCTGATATACGTATCTTTGGGACCCAAAACACACATACTGAAGCCCGTCTTATGAAAGAACTAATCGGCGATCCGATTTGATACACAGTAAACACGAAAAACTGTTTCCTAAACAATGCTTCCGTCGCCACCCGCCACTCATTCCACGCAACGCCACCAATGGAAGAAAGTCGTAGAAACAAGTGTTGTCATCTAATATTGGTATCTGATAAATTGTGCAAGACATACGAACTGATTCAACGCTCGGATGTGAAGCTGTGGAGAATAATATCCGCGTGAATTAAATACTAGATGAGACTAACCAGTAACTAAGCATTAGAGAAAAGCTAGTTCCAAAATGTTCATGTTGCACTTGCCGGCTACTGAGGAAGTGAATGGAATACGTCTATTTTTGCGCAAAGTTTACTTCGGAATATTAACACGTCCTAATTCAATATACTTCCCTTTTCACGAGCGTTGTACAAGAACGATTGAGAACTCTGGCTAGTGCTGTTAGAAGATGAAATTGTCTTACGATAGAAACATAATTGTGTCACACTTGAGTGCATGTGGTTTGCAGCATAGCAATATAACTGTGCTGCTGCCTATTATACTTTCAATGATATACTTGTTTCTGACTCCGACCAAACTCATGCTTCCCTCCTCTGAGCCATACGGTTGGAATCAGATGTTCCGGATAAGGCACTGTATTCTTCTTGAGCCACGCTTTGTGCCTCTGATAGATGATGCATTTATTATGAACTCAAATGACCACTATGAATTCAGCTTCAGGTGTCGTAAAATTCTTATGACTTAAAAATACTACAGCGTGTAAATTACGCATTCCTTTTTTGTTTTCTACCACAGTGATTTGCGTCCTAAGGAAGATCCAAAGCCGGATTATCTAAACGTCTGAATACCTTTTACGCTGACTGTAGATGCAAGGCACGCTTTGCATAGTTGTAACCGAAAATCTGACTACTGACGTCTTTTAAGAGGATCACGACAGAGGGCAGCTTTTCCTGCGTTGTTAAGTTGCCTAGGAACATAAGCTTAAGCCGTCTTCGCGCGCCACATGAAAGCCAATATGTGCCTGGAGATGGGGCGAGAGTTGTTTGTGACGTCACAACGTGAAGTTTCACGTTGCACAGCATTCCCAAACGAGAAAAGGAGAACCAGATGTGTACGATTTTTTCAACGTGGATAGAAACGTGACCAATGAAATGCAACATACCTTGCAAAACTTAGGAGCCACCAAATTTGATTACTTCGTTTGCATTTGTGGCCCATATTTGATGGCTTTTGTATTATAATTTATGAGCAATAAATATATGCTGTTTCCAAGCACCGTCACATTGACTCGTCGGTTTTTGGTACACAGATGTCATGTACTGATATACAGGGTGCATCAGGAGGAAGGTACATGCTTCTGGGCTGATAGTGATTTTGAACAAAAAACTTCATATGAACATATGGCCTTTTCCGAATGATTTCCGAGATTGAACACACTTAATATCAATTTTGTTCGTTTTTCTTGAATTACTCGAGAACTGCATCCTCCAGCGAAAACATGTCGCAGTACAAAATTAAACTGTATTCCATTTCCTATATAAAAAGTTTCAGTTTATTTTTTCTCGAGATCTAACAGTCTGCGCGAAGAGAGCGCGAGAATATTGAAAATCTCGTGCCATGCGCATGCACTGTAGCTCAGGCAGTTTTTGCAAGCCAACTACAGATAATTTTCCGACTTGATAGACCACAAGTGACCTGTATCAAACTGTTCGTCTCAACTTCCTCTACACTACACTACACTACACTACTGTAAGCAATGACAATGTCTGAATAATACAGAAAATAAATAACGATGTACATTAAATGTGTTCTTTCGCAGGAAGCCTTCGGAAAAGGACACATGTTCATATGAAGTGTTTTGTTCAGAATCACTAATACTACCACCTCTCAAAGCATGTTCCTTCCCTCCTGACTTACCCTGCATAGGCATGTACGGTCTATAGGGCATCACAAAACTGAAGACATAGACTCAAATAACATTTATTGAAGGGGTGGTGGGTAAAGACGCAGATTATGAAGTGAAAAGTTTTCAGTTCGCGTGCTACTCTCTGCCAATACCTTTTATTCACCTACGTATTTTCTAAATTTAATAAACTTTATGTTCTGGAATATTCGATGTTATTTATAAATGCTGAGGTGATGTTGAGGGAATTACATTATGGAACGAAACATTTATAGTAGTAGATGAGTTTTTCTATTTGGGCAGCAAAATAGCTGATGATGGCCGATGTAGAGAGGATATTACATGCAGGCTGGCAATGGCAAGAAAAGCGTTTCTAAAGAAGAGAAATTTGTTAACATCAAGTATAGATTTAAACGTTAGGGAGTCTTCTCTGAAAGTATTTTTATGGAGTGTAGCCCTGTATGGAAGTGAAATATGGACGAGAAACAGTTTAGACATGAAGAGAATAGAAGCTTTTGAAATGTCGTGCTACAGAAGAATGCCGAAGATTAAATGGGTAGATCACGTAACTTATGAGGAAGTGCTGAATGAACTGGAAAACAAAGAAATTTGTGACACAATCTGAACAGAAGAAGGGATCGGTTGGTAGGACATATTCTGAAACATCATGCGATCACCAATTTAGTAATGTGTGTGAATTCCTAAGGGACCAAACTGCTGAGGTCATCGGTTCCTTGACTTACACACTACTTAAACTAACTTATACTAAGAACAAAACACACACACACACACACACACACACACATACACACCCATGCCCGAGGGAGGACTCGAACCTGCGGCGGGAGGGGCCGCGCAATCCGTGACATGGCGCCTCAAACCGCGCGGCCACTCCGTGCGGCACCAATTTAGCAGTGGAGGGAAGTGTGTTGGGTAAAAACCGTAGAGGAAGACCAAGAGATGAATACAGCAAGCAGATTCAGGAGGATGTAGGGTGCAGTAGTTACTCGGAGATAAAGAGGCTTGCACAGGATAGAGTAGCATGGAGAACTGCATTAAACCAGTCTTCGGACTGAACACCACAACAACATGTATGAATTAAGAGCGCTCTGTTGAGGAGTGAGTTTTTTTGATATCGACTATGTGTCAGCGGAAATGGCCGAATGAATTGCAAGACTGTTGTCTACGTCAATGGCTCTGACTCCCCTGCAGTTCACTACAACGCATACTACAGACAGAACACCAAGGCTGTTATAATGACAAGGGAGCAAATGTGCATTTTAGTAGACGCAGTTTTTGTATAATATTAAAAGTAACAGTTACCACAATAAAGAATGGCGATATACATCTACATCCATACTCCGCAAGCCCCCTGACGGTGTGTGGCGGAGGGTACTTTGAGTACCTCTATCGGTTCTCCCTTCTATTCCAGTCTCGTATTGTTTGTGGAAAGAAAGAGTGTCGTTATGTGTGGCCTCTAATCTCTCTGATTGTTTCCTCATGGTCTCTTCGCGAGATATACGTAGGAGGGAGCTCCTCGGTGAAGGTATGTTCTTGAAACTTCAACAAAAGCCCGTACCGAGCTACTGAGCGTCTCTCTTGCAGAGTCTTCCACTGGAGTGTATCTATCATCTCCGTAACGCTTTCGCGAATACTAAATGATCCTGTAACGAAGAGCGCTGCTCTCCGTTGGATCTTCTCTATCTTTCCTATCAACCCTATCTGGTACGGATCCCACAGCGGTGAGCAGTATTCAAGCAGTGGGCGAACAAGTGTACTGTAACCTACTTCCTTTGTGCATTTCCTTAGGATTCTTCCAATGAATCTCAGTCTGGCATCTGCTTTCAAATGGTTCAAATGGCTCTGAGCACTATGGGATTAAACTTCTGAGGTCTTCAGTCCCCTAGAACTTAGAACTACTTAAACCTAACTAACCTAAGGGCATCACACACATCCACGTCCGAGGCAGGATTCGAACCTGCGACCGTAGGTTCCGGACTGAAGCGCCTAGAACCGCTCGGCCACAGAGGCCGGCGGCATCTGCTTTACCGACGATTAATTTTATATGGTCAGATGGTTCAAATGGCGCTGAGCACTATGGGACTGAACTGCTGTGGTCATCAGTCCCCTAGAACTTAGAACTAGTTAAACCTAAGGACATCACACACATCCATGCCCGAGGCAGGATTCGAACCTGCGACCGTAGCGGCCGCGCGGTTCCAGACTGTAGCACCTAGAACCGCTCGGCCACTCCGGCCGGCTTTATATGGTCATTCCATTTCAAACACTCCTAATGCCTACTCCCATATAATTCATGGAATTAACTGCTTCCAGTTACTGGCGTATTTGAAAAAGTTTCGGCCGCAGTTAATGACTCCGAATAAATGGAAAATCAAATGTTTAAATATGCGTAACAACATGCGTTCGCAAATTACGTTGGGGAGGACGTCCGCGTAACGTACGAGGTCGTTGGAAACGATATTTGGCGCTCTTCGCGCTGAGAAACACGTCCCGTGTGAACACGGCATTACTGTGCGTGAATGTGTGCAGACACGTGACACTGCCGCAGAGTCGTCTGTCGTAACGCATGTGCGGGGGTGGGCGCGTTGCCGAGTCAGCGAACAAAAGGCGGAGCCGTCGGGCGTGGGCCGCGCCGCGTTTGGTCAGAGGCGGGTGCGCTTTCGCTGGGCGGCTGCGCGCCTGTGGGCGACGAACCTTGGGCCCACGGTCCCGTTACCCGGCGGGCCAGCGCCCAGCCGCCCAGCGGACAGCCCGTGGCTTGCAACACGCACGGCTGCCAACCTCGCGCACTTTCCTTCTTACTCGCGGACCCCTGTCACACGGCGGCAGCTCCGCCCACGCTCTCGTCCGACGTAACAGCTGCCCTGCGGTAGGCTTCGCGGAGAGCTCACAAATACACAGAACGGAAAACAGACGTGTTTCCTCGTAGTCGTACCTGTAGAGCCACAACACGTAAGCATAGCGAACTTGCCTTATGGGCGACGTAACTTTGACGTCAGACTCGCGTATCAAATTCGTGCAGTTCTCATGTTCAAGCTTCTTGGTCCGATTAACCACATGTACCACATGGTTCAGTTGAGGGTCTACATCTACATCTACATCCATACTCCACAAGCCACCTGACGGTGTGTGGCGGAGGGTACCCTGAGTACCTCTATCGGTTCTCCCTTCTATTCCAGTCTTGTATTGTTCGTGGAAAGAAGGATTGTCGGTATGCTTCTGTGTGGGCTCTAATCTCTCTGATTTTATCCTCATGGTCTCTTCGCGAGATATACGTAGGAGGGAGCAATATACTGCTTGACTCCTCGGTGAAGGTATGTTCTCGAAACTTTAACAAAAGCCCGTACCGAGCTACTGAGCGTCTCTCCTGCAGAATCTTCCACTGGAGTTTATCTATCATCTCCGTAACGCTTTCGCGATTACTAAATGATCCTGTAACGAAGCGCGCTGCTCTCCGTTGGATCTTCTCTATCTTTTCTATCAATCCTATCTGGTACGGATCCCACACTGCTCAGCAGTATTCAAGCAGTGGGCAAACACGCGTACTGTAATCTACTTCCTTTGTTTTCGGATTGCATTTCCTTAGGATTCTTCCAATGAATCTCAGTCTGGCATCTGCTTTACCGACGATCAACATTATATGATCATTCCATTTTAAATCACTCCTAATGAGTACTCCCAGATAATTTATGGAATTAACTGCTTCCAGTTCTGACCTGCTATTTTGTAACTAAATGATAAGGGATCTTTCTTTCTATGTATTCGCAGCACATTACACTTGTCTACATTGAGATTCAATTGCCATTCCCTGCACCATGCGTCAATTCGCTGCAGATCCTCCTGCATTTCAGTACAATTTTCCATTGTTACAACTTCTCGATATACCACAGCATCATCCACAAAAAGCTTCAGTGAACTTCCGATGTCATCCACAAGGTCATTTATGTATATTGTGAATAGCAACGGTCCTATGACACTCCCCTGCGGCACACCTGAAATCACTCTTACTTCGGAAGACTTCTCTCCATTGAGAATGACATGCTGCGCTCTGTTATCTAGGAACTCTTCAATCCAATCACACAATTGGTCTGATAGTCCATATGCTCTCACTTTGTTCACTAAACGACTGTGGTGAACTGTATCGATCGCCTTGCGGAAGTCAAGAAACACGGCATCTACCTGTGAACCCGTGTCTATGGCCCTCTGAGTCTCGTGGACGAATAGCGCTAGATGGGTTTCACACGACCGTCTTTTTCGAAACCCATGCTGATTCCTAAAGAGTAGATTTCTAGTGTCCAGGAAAGTCATTATACTCGAACATAATACGTGTTCCAAAATTCTACAACTGGTTAGGTTAGTGTTTTTTAACGTCCCGTCGACAACAAGGTCATTAGAGACGGAGCGCAAGCTCGGGTTAGGGAAGGATGAGGAAGAAAATCGGCCGTGCCCTGTCAAAGGAACCATCCCGGCATTTGCCTGAAACGATTTAGGGAAATCACGGAAAACCTAAATCAGGATGGGTGGAGACGGGATTGAACCGCCGTTCCCCCGAATAAATTCTACAACTGATCGACGTTAGAGATATAGGTCTATAGTTCTGCACATCTGTTCGACGTCCCTTCTTGAAAACGGGGATGACCTGTGCCCTTTTCCAATCCTATGGAACGCTACGCTCTTCTAAGAGACCTACGGTACACCGCTGCAAGAAGGGGGGCAAGTTCCTTCGCGTACTCTGTGTAGGTCCGCTCCTGATCTTGCCGTACACAAGGCCAACATTAATAAAACCGACAAACTGCAGAGACTCATGCCTGGCTGGAAATCGAGAAACAAAGGTGTTATGAACATGTGACAGGAAATGATTCGTTGCCACTGTAGATGGCTCCGACGGATGAAAGTTCCTCTGACAACGTGCCATGTGTTCTTCTTGTTACAGGCTGTGTGTTTGACACAGCTTGCAGTAAGCAGCAGAATGGTCCAGTATTCACGTCGAGAACAAGCCGAGATGGTGTTTGTGTATGGCCAAGAAGGTGTAAACGGTCGACGAGCAGAACGACTGTACCAAAACAAATACCCTCACAGACACCAACTACATCACACAACATTTCAAGTCCTTTTTGGGCGTTTGTATGATCATGGGTCCTTTCAGACAGACGAACGCGCAGACAATATATATAAATGACCTAGTCGATAGTGTCGGAAGTTCCATGCGGCTTTTCGCGGATGATGCTGTAGTATACAGAGAAATTGCAGCATTAGAAAATTGCAGAGAAATGTAGGAAGATCTGCAACGGATAGGCACTTGGTGCAGGGAGTGGCAACTGACCTTTAACATCGACAAATGTAATGTATTGCGAATAGCCGGCCGTGGTGGCCGAGCGGTTCTAGGCGCTCAGTTCGGAACCGCGCGACTGCTACGGTCGCAGGTTCGAATCCTGCCTCGGGCTTGGATGTGTGTGATGTCCTTAGGTTAGTTAGGTTTCAGTAGTTCTAAGTTCTAGGGGACTGATGACCACAGCTGTTAAGTCCCATAGTGCTCAGAGCCATTTGAACCATTTGTATTGCGAATACATAGAAAGAAGGATCCTTTATTGTATGATTATATGACAGCGGAACAAACACTGGTAGCAGTTACTTCTTTAAAATATCTGGGAGTGTGCGTACGGAACGATTTGAAGTGGAATGATCATATAAAATTAATTGTTGGTAAGGCGGGTGCCAGGTTGAGATTCATTGGGAGAGTCCTTAGAAAATGGCCGGCCAGGGTGGTCGAGCGGTTCTAGGCATTACAGTCTGGAACCGCGCGACCGCTACGGTCGCAGGTTCGAATCCTGCCTCGGGCATGGATGTGTGTGATGTCCTTAGGTTTGTTAGGTTTAAGTAGTTCTAAGTTCTAGGGGACTGATGACCACAGCAGTTAAGTCCCATAGTGCTCAGAGCCAGCCTTAGAAAATGTAGTCCATCAACAAAGGAGGTGGCTTACAAAACACTCGTTCGACCTATACTTTAGTATTGCTCATCAGTGTGGGATCCGTACCAGGTCGGGTTGACAGAGGAGACAGAGAAGATCCAAATAGAGCGGCACGTTTCGTCACAGGGTTATTTGGTAAGCGTGATAGCGTTACGGAGATGTTTAGCAAACTCAAGTGGCAGACTCTGCAAGAGAGGCGCTCTGCATCGCGGTGTAGCTTGCTGTTCTTCCCGCGAACCATACGCGACTGGAACAGGAAAGGGAGGTAATGACAGTGGCACGTAAAGTGCCCTCCGCCACACACCGTTGGGTGGCTTGCGGAGTATAAATGTAGATGTAGATGAAGGCAGCGGACTTTGCGTACACCAGATTTGGAGGACCAGGTTCCACAGACTATTGAGACGGACCCTAGTACAGTCTCAGGCACGTGGCCCGCTAGCATGGTGTAAGCCGAAGTGTGACTACGTGTATCCTGTACGACGACCGCAACTATCCCTATTACCTGCAACGAGTGCAAGGATTATCAGCAGCCGATTTCCCTCTAAGGGATGGATTTTGTCGATGGTTTTTGCACGATAATGATGATGATGTTTGGTTTGTGGGGCGCCCAACTGCGCGGATATCAGCGTCCGTACAAATTCCCAACCTTTGCTCAGTCCGATCTCGCCACTTTCATGAATGATGATGAAATGATGAAGACAACACAAACACCCAGTCATCTCGAGGCAGGTGAAAATCCCTGACCCCTCCGGGAATCGAACACGGGACCTCGCGCTCGGGAACTTTTTGCACGAGATCATCAACATAGGACGCAATAGCGCGGCATGCTGGATTACCGGTCTTAAACCAACTGGATTTTTACTTCTGGGGGAATCTGAAAATCACTGTGTATGCTGAACCAGTTCTTAATGTGCAGACTCTTCAACAGCGTGTTCACGATGACTCTGACGCTATTCGGAGAGAGGACGGAACCTGCGAAAGACTGCGGCAATCGATGATGCGTCGTGTGAACGCTTGCATTGTATCCCATGGAGACCACTTTGAACGTCTGTGATGACAGCGATGCGATTCCGCTATCTACTGTGTTCCGGGACGATTTGTTGTAGTTGCACGCACACTGTCCATTTCCGGACACATGTTCATAGGAACATTTTTCCTTTATTTCCAGTTAGGAATCCGTCCCTGCCGTTTGTCGGTTCTATTAATGTTCACCCTGGGTAAATGACCTACCATCTTGCGCTGATAAAGTGGAAATTTTCCTCTGTTCTGACAATGTAAGCAACATAATCAAGCCCAGCAGAGCTGCAACAACAGGACGAGAGATAAGCGAAATATTCGAAAACACTATTGATTGGTTCGCGGTAAATGGTCTATAGCTTAATAAAAACACAGTTCGTTAAATTCTGTACAAGGAAACAGTGATCATAATCATAACAACGCAGGGGAAAGTTAGTATGTAATACGGACGGTTGACGTTTCTTTGTGCACATATTCATCAGAACTTGAACTGAAAGTCACATATTAAAGCTCTTCCCAAGCGCTTGAGTTCATCAACATTTGCTGTAAGTGTAATTGCTTATATTGCTGATGAAAGCAACGGAAAATTAGCTTACTTTGCATACTTCATTGGTTAATTTTGGGTGGGGATGAAACAGCGAGGTCATCGATCCCATCAGATTAGCGAAGGAAGTCGGCCGTTCCCTTTCAAAGGAACCATCCCGGCATTTGCCTGAAGCCATTTATGGAAATCACGGAAAACCTAAATGAGGATGGCTGGACGCGGGTTTACACACACACACACACACACACACACACACACACACACGGAGAGAGAGAGAGAGAGAGAGAGAGAGACAGAATATTCAGCCCATAAAAACGCGTGACATAAGGGCATCATTTGGTGACCATCCAACAATTTCGTGTGGGAAACGGCTTAAAAAATGAGGTATACAAACAACATCCACACAATACGTTTAATGTTCTATGGAGGTTGTTGTTAAGAATCATACGAGGACGTGCTGAAAAGTAATGCGTCCGAATTTTTCATGTGAAAACTCTTACAGCTTTTTACATAAAACAAACGTTATTAACATTCTTTATCTTTATTCTTCATGTCTACATATTTGCAGCCCTCTGCCGCTAGAGGGCTCCGAATTGTAGCGTGTAACATGGCGGCGTGTAGAACTACTATGTCAGTGCGTGAGAAACAGCGTGCTGAAATCAAGTTTCTAATCCGAAGATTTCGTCCACTCTTGGAGCATCCTCTCCTGCAGCATAACAGTGTCGATGGCACACGAGCGCTGCATCAGCGACCATCCGCCAACTGGGTTCGGGTTCGCTGTCATCGATCATCCTCCATATAGACCCGACTTGAACCCAACCAATTGTCATCAGTTTGCAAAACTTAAAAGATAATCTTCGGGGACTTCGCTTTGATAGTGAAGCTGTGTAACGAGAGGTGAGTTTGAGGCTCCGTCAACAAAGTCAAACATTCTACAGTGACGGTATCAACAAACCGGTATCTCGTCGGGAGAAATGTGTTCGTCGCTAGGGTGACTACGTTGAGAAATAAATACGTAGACATTGAGAATAACGTTTCAGAATATTAATAACGCATGTCTTACTTAAAAATGTTTAAGAGTTTCCACATAAGGAATTCGGAGGTATTATTTTTCGTCACGCTCTCGTATATATGTAAAAATAGTAGTGTCATTCATAAATATAACTCTGGAAACACAAATAGCCACCACTGTGCACATCTTAGCCTTACTGTCGCACAGAGTGCAGCAAAGCATGCAGCCTAAAAAATATTTCACCGTGTCCATTGTGAATTAAAGGTGCTGGCATATAACGTAAGTTTCAAAAACTAAATGGGATCGGTTCTACTTGACCACTGCTTCTTCTCCACAGATAAGTTCCTGAGTAGATGGTATGTACGTGGAGTACTGTATTTATCAAATTTTGTTGTAGATTAAGATTTTAAAAAAAATCAGTTTTGCAAATGGCCAACGTGTAGCAATGTTTCTACCAACTGACATGCTCCACATCATGCACATTGTCACGAATATGCTCCACGCAGCTTGTAAAGAAAACCTAAGCTAATTCGACCTTTTATATTTTAATAAGATAAAGAAGACTGGAAGTCTCAGGGAGAGAAGGGCTGGCTACAGGAAGGACATCCGACCACCCTCTAGGCCGATAACATTGCCAAATTCAATAACTAACATGCCGACCCCGTGAAGAAAAAGGAGGAGATGGAGAGGTTTACTGACGCGCAATTCACTGATATGCACCTCGTGTATGGTTTCACTGAACGCAGTGGAAGAGTGACCCAACTGTCCTATGCTGAGCTTTTCCCGTAGCGACGCCAACCGCATCACATACCTTGTCTGAAATTGTTGCATTTATCGAAGACTGTTTGCGCGGAATGTCATCCTTTAAGAATGTTTTTCCTCGTCTGAAATTTCTTACAGACATCCACTTCCTCAATTTCCCACACAAAACAAGGATAAACAAGATGGTGAAAACATATGAATGGGATGGGTACAGTTTTAACGTTTCAAATACGACGAGGTCATTAAAGGTAAGGCACAAGCTTGTGTTGCACAGCAATAGCACAAAAATCGGCAGTGGTCATTTCAAAGGAAATAATCCATCATTCGTCTGTGGCGACTCAGTAAAATTTAAAACTGAGTGGGCCGACGGAGATTTAACCGCCTGTCTTCCCGAACGCTTCTCCAGGTCTTTAACAGCTAAATCAAACTGTACGAGGTTTTCGTAAAACTTTCCAGATGGACACGAGGACTGCTTTGTAAAAAGCACTCTTGACAGACCCTTGTTCTCACGGTACTCTACTATCTCGGTATCTGTGAGCAGAGTTTCGAGTGGAGCAAGTCTCCGACAACTGTGGAGAATCTAAAGTCTCGTTCTTCGTACGAACTACCTCCCAGATTCAAATGCAAGACAGCTTCCTAAACGACTTAATGTAGTGTAAAAAACAAAAATGTGTGTTGATGCGCTTTTGTGCCTTGGTGGCTAGAAGATCCAGTACAAAAATCGAAAAGTTGAAAAAAGAAGGTAGTTTATTAAAGTACCGTCCACGACGAGGTAACTACGGATGGAACACAAGCCCGGAATAGGGAAAGATGGGGAAAGAAATCGGCCGTGCGCTTTCAAAGAAAGCATCCAGACATTTGCCTTTAGCGATTTAGGGAAATTACGGAAAACCTGACTCTGGATGACCGGGCGGACATTTGAACCGCCATTATTTCGAAATCGAGTCGAGTGTCTTACCACCGCGCTACCTCGCTCGGTCCAAAAAATTGAGGATCCATAACCGTCCATCGGAAGTTTTTTTCGACGCTGGACGTGATTTTCTTCTATGGAGATATTTCGCGAACGTCAGAATCGCCAAGTTCGGTGCACTTTGCATTTCATTTGAAAATGTAGACGCCAACAACTGGTTTCGTGTGTCCCGCCTGACGTAAGTTCGCGTGCTCCATGCTTAGATGTTCAACCATAGTTGCGGACTATTTCATTTCATGAATTAATGTATCCAATATCTATAGAGATTACTCATTGCTAAGAAATTGTGTCAGAACGCGTATTTCAGAGTACTGTATTGGCAATAGTCTTTATAAAAGTGGCATTGTCTGGATTTTTCTCCTTGTTAGACAGAAGGTGAGCTTCAGCTGCACCTACCAAGACAGCGTTGTTGTCGCACTCAGCAATTATTCAGTTTACGGATTTACTTCCAAGTTTCTCTACATTTCTAATCATTTCGCATTTCGGCTAGTCTTGTCCTTTTTACATGTCGCCTCTAGACAAAAAGTTTGCATAAAATCTAACACAGTCGACCAAGGTAACTAAAGAGTGACTGTTGCTGAAAATCTCGTGACAATGGAAGAGTGTCAGTAAGTATTTACTTTATCGACTCATGTCATTGTATAAACAAAAACATCTTAGTTTTCCAAACACTATTAATTACACACATTTCTAATCTTGCCAGCTTGTTTTGATGGGCTACAACTGCGTCCAGTTTAAGCCTGCAAGGAATAAAATGCTTTGTCATTTTCGTGATTATCATAATTCTCCCGATATGAAAAAGCTGTGGTTGGGCCAAGTCAGGAACTAGAAGAACCAGGCCCATTTACATAATCATATATACTCCACAAACCACCGTACAGCAATATGCTTCCTCTGCGACTTTTCTCGACCACATGAAGTGATTGATAGGACCATCCTTCCTTCAGTATTTCGATCCTTGTCGAGACTGAGCCAATGACCTTTCTTTAGCGTTGTTGCTACACATTTCTAGTGAAGGTTCAGTAACACCAATTTTCAGTGTCGACCCAATACCTAGAGAACAACTTCCTATCTCCTTGACTGATGAGTACGTAGCTTAAATCTAGTTCCGTACAACAGATCAAAAGACTAATATGCTGTTTCTAGTCTATATTTATTATAAACATTACTATCGTCGTTTAAACTCAGTCGACGATAACTATATTACAAACAGTATCATAGACTTGACACGGGAGAGGTAATGAATGAATCATCTTGGCATTTATGTCGAGTGATTTATGGAAGCCACAGAACTGGTAAAGCACGAAATCCGAATAGGTATCTGAACTGATTCTTCCTGTTTCCAAATCGAGTGTATTAGCTCCAACTCCCACCTCGTGGCAGCAGTCCAGCAGGTGTGCAAACAACGTCTAGATGCCATCTGACAGTTGTCAGCGCTCCTTGCAACAGACTCGTGAGGGAAAGCACGAATATTAAGCAGCTAAATTTTCACTGGATGTTGTAGGCGGGAATGACAGTATTTGTTGATGTCAGAGACCCAAAACAGGTTTCCAGACGGTCGACGCATAATTCATAATGAACATCTTGGGCTTCAGTTGGTATAGAAGAGAAAGTTTCGAAAAAAAATTCAGATTTTTATGCGTTCTATGATTGAAACACTAAACGATTCCATGTTTTCGATTACCAGTTATTTGCACATAACGCCGTGGGTGCGCATTTATTGTTCTTATGAGTAATGCTAAGGGACAAACATGAATATAATGCATTCACTTACCTGAAATATGAGGAACAACTTACATGGATGTGCGGTATGGGTGCTTCTCTTACTGTGTTCATCACGTTTATTGGAGCACTGAGTTGACCCTAGCATACCAGGAATACCGTTTTCCTGTGCTCCCTAGCTATCTCTTTCATCTCGTGATAACACGCTAGTGGTGTATAGCAAAACCTGATAAAAGAAAGCTATAAGAGACGTGATCTAATCATATAGCGATGCATAGGCGCTGTGAGTAAGTGTCGATAATAAGTATACCGCTCTATTTATGAATTCGAAATCTCCAACAGTCCTTCGTGGTCGCTGCACAGTTCGTGTGTTCGGGAGAAGAATATAGAATTAATTCTAAACTGAAGGAAATAGCTGAAATGTTGGAAAATTTTGCTTAATTTAGCTGATACCGGGAAAGAACAATGCCTGTATATGTCAATGCTACCAACGTTTAAAGCATACGTGTACAGCGAAATAGAACAGTAACAAACAGTTAGATGTGTTTTCAAGAAATAGCAAGTCCAATTTCCGGTTCGGTCATTTGCATCAGATAAACGATACCGTGCCCATTATCCATGGTCTCATTCAGAAATTGCGAAACCCCTTCTCACGGTAGCTGAAAATCACATTGTCGACAATATTTGAAATCCTGTCAGAGGCAAAAAAGGAGAGATCAAAATCCGCGATAAAGATAATAAAATTATTACAATACTTCGAGTTGGGACGCATACCTCGATAGCTGGAGACGAGTATCCCTGGGAAAACTAAAGTCTAAAGAACGGAGAGCTTTACGATCTGCTGTGTGAAATTATCGACATTCTGTACTGTTTGCGTTCTGTTAACCCACATGGCATGTTTCTGGGAAACCGTCTGTAGGTGACAACCTCCGTTCGAAAGACATGCTTGTACGAGGGCGTGCTGAAAAGTAATTTTTCCAAATTTTTCTAGGAAAACTCTTAAAGCTTTTTAAATGAAACAAGTGTTATTAACGTTCTATATCTTTATTCTTCATATCTACATATTTGTCGCCTTCTGCCGCTAGAGGCCCCGAAGTATAGCGTGTGACATGGCGCTGTGTAACGTAACTGTGTCAGTGCATGAGAAACAGCGTGCTGAAATCGAGTTTCGGATTCGAAGAGTTTATCAAAATTTGCGGTACCCTCTCCTTCAGTACGACAATGCCAAGCTGCGACGTCTGCAACAATCCATCGCCCTGGGTTGTCTGTCATCGATCATCCTCCATACAGTCTCGATTTGGCCGTATCTGATTTTCATCTGATTCCAAAACGTAAAGAACTCCTTCGAGTACTTCACTTTGATAGAGTTGAATCTGTACAAGCAGAGGCGGGGTTGTGGCTCCGTCAACGGAGTCAAACATTCTACAGTGATGTTATCAACAAACTGGTCTCTCGCTGGGAGAAATGTGTTCGTCGCCAGGCTGAATGTATTGAGAAATAAATATGTAGACATTAGGAATAAAAATTTAGAATCTTAATAACGTTTGTTTTGTCTAAAAAGCTTTAAGACCTTTCACATAAGAAATTCGGAGGCGTTACTTCTCAGCACGCCCTCGTATAAACATAAGATGATGATGTAAAATTAATTTTTTTGTATAGTGAGTGCTGTTTGTGCAAGAAGTTAATTTCCCCGGGTAGCCGTGAATGAAACTGTATAAAACAACTTACTGATTTATTTGTCTCAAAAGTCGGCAAATATTGCTATTGTAAATGACACCGAGCCTGTTCTTTCTTATCAGTCAACAATGGCACATATCCTACAAGCAGTTCACAACACTTTTTTTTTTATTGATGATGTGATTCCTTCCGCAACCAAAATGTGTGTTTTAAAATCCAAATAAAGTTTTCAGAAATATTTTAATAACTTTTTGAAAACAAACTCCAGAGTTTACTCAGTCTATATTTCCCAGACAATGTCCAGCGAAAAGGATCAGTTCATCTTCTCATTCGAAATAGAATGGAAAACTTCTCACGCGTGTAATTACAGAAACTCTCCCTCTCTCTCTCTTTCTCTCTCTCTCCCCATCTTTTAATGCGTACCATGGTTCGCAGGGGAGGCACCCCTTCCTCTGAATCAAAACACAAGATGGGAGTGGGATAAAGGGGTTACTAACTGAGAATATATGATGTAGGATTACCAAATTCACCATACATCGATAAGCAAGGAGTACCACATAGAAACCTTGATCGGAACAGTGGAAGTGGAACTATTTCTAAATTGTTTCTAGGCTTACACTGTGCGTGATGGAAGGTACGCAGAGCTGCCACCTATGGCAACAATAAAGGCTCTAACCAGGCTGGACTAACTCCTTCCGAACAGTCCTCGGAAGGCCCAACGGTACCGACCGCCCGCCACAGGGCGATAGGCGTCACTGGTTCAAAATGGCTCTGAGCACTATGGGACTTAACATCTGTGGTCATCAGTCCCCTAGAACTTAGAACTACTTAAACCTAACTAATCTAAGGACATCACACACATCTATGCCCGAGGCAGGATTCGAACCTGCGACCGTAGCGGACACGCAGTTCCAGACTGAAGCGCCTAGAACCGCACGGCCACACCGTCCGGCGGCGTCACTGGATGCGGATATGGAGGGTCATGTGGTCAATACGCAGCTCTCACAGCCGTTGTCAGTTATCATGACCGGAACCACTGCCCCCCCCCCCCCCCCCCCCCCGATAGCTGAGTGGTCAGCGTGACGGATTGCCGTCCTACGGGCCCGGGTTCGATCCCGGGCTGGGTCGGAGATTTTCTCCGCTCAGGGACTGGGTGTTGTGTTGTCTTCATCATCATTTCATCCCCATCCGGCGAGCAGATCGCCCAATGTGGCGTCGACTGTAATAAGACCTGCAGCAAGACCTGCCCCGTAAGGAGCCTCCCGACCAATGACGCCAAACGCTCATTTCCATTTACCGGACCCCGCTGGTCAACAGCGCTCGGCAGACCGGATGGTCACCCACCCAAGTGCTAGCCACTGAGGCACGGCCGTCGGCAGCCAGACAGGACACAGAGTCTTAATGAGCTTGCGATGACATTCCACGCTGCTTCAGCTCTGTTCTAAAGTCCATCAATCGTAGTGGCAGGCGAGTGGTGCCATGTCAGTCTCTCGGTAATACATGATCAGATGTGTAGAGTATGTCAGAGATCTAGAGACAGGACACAGAGTCTTAATGAGCTTGCGATGACATTCCACGCTGCTTCAGCTCTGTACTAAAGTCCATCAATCGTAGTGGCAGGCGAGTGGTGCCGTAGCAGTCTCTCGGTAATACATGATCAGATGTTTACAGTATGGCTCTGAGCACTATGAGACTTAACTTCTAAGGTCATCAGTCCCCTAGAACTTAGAACTACTTAAACCTAACTAACCTATGGACATCACACACATCCATGCCCGAGGCAGGATTCGAACCTGCGACCGTAGCGGCCACGCGGTTCCAGACTGTAGCGCCTTTAACCGCTTGGCCACACCGGCCGGCTTTACAGTATGTGAGATGGCTCTGAGCACTATGGGACTTAACAGCTATGGTCATCAGTCCCCTAGAACTTAGAACTACTTAAACCTGACTAACCTAAGGACAGCACACAACATCCAGTCATCACGAGGCAGACAGTATGTGAGAGATCTGGAGAATGTGCTAGTCAGAGCAACAGTTAAACATGATCTGTGTCGAGGTAGGTCAGGACAGCATCGAAAATATGTGGTATTGTGTTATCTTGTTGGAAGAGGACGTAACAGAGAGCTCGAAAATAGGACAGGGGCAGCTGCCAAAATAATAGGCCAAGATCCTGTCGCTGCCGAAATTTGGGACGTGCTCTTGGTGTTTCTCCTTCTTACCCGAAGCATAGCACGATCTTCTAACAATCAAACAACATTCAAATAAGATTTCTGAATGAAAACCCGCTACTTAATCTCTTTTCTTGCGTACAGAACGTAGACTGCGTTACTGCCACCTACTTGTGCGACTACGCTCGAGTATGAATTGGAATTCCAAGTACATAGTAGATTTAGCGTCAGTTTGAGATATCTTGCATGCCACCTTCGTAGCTATTTTGTTTTTAGGTACAACGTTAATAAATACGCTTCTATCTTTTCGAAGCATTCTAAGCAGCAGTTTGAAAAATCTAGAATTTATACACTGCGGAATCTACTCGTAATTTTTAATCATTTGTTGATCTGATTTCTAGACATCGGTTAGATTTTAATCGTAGTAATTGCTCAGCTTGGACGATGCTGGGACCAGAAATCGATCGTGACTTTGCATAAGCAATTCTCGTGAAATGATTCGTAAAACACAGAGGAAACATTAACCAAAGATGGGGAAGTAGCCACGCCCATCCACAACTGTTCACCACGATGCCGACAAGCCATTGTGTCTACAACGTTCTTTGTCTGTGACGATTTTCCGTTGCGGGTGAAACTAGTCTTCTCTAGGATTCTCTTTTTTCACGTTGTAAGATCTATGAAAATGGCTCTCTACCTAAATTTTGTGATACCCCAATTAATTGTGTATGACATTGGTTAACTGGCGATGATTTCCTCATCAGTTGATGATATTAGTCTCAGTTTTTAAGATGTTCCATCGCTTTCTGTGAAAGTGACTCTTTACTGGCTTACGTCTGAGAACAGGCGCATAAGCGAAAACAGTACAAGGAGAAATCGAGAACGTAGGAGCAGCATTAATTAGCCTCGTTTTCAGCCCTGGCTTGTTAAGCTTTGTCACGCGTCGTCACCTATGTAGTTTGTTGCTGCAGTTTGGTGTTTGTGTTCAGATAGCGGATTCCATCCAATTTTTTTTCCCTTGGATGTTCTAGTGAAGTGGCCATGCAACTCTTCTTTACACAGAGCCCGAACATCTCTCGTCGCTTTGATTCAAAGATGATTAATAGTAGATTCTATGCTAAGTTCAAAATAAAGGTACCACATACCGTATGTGGCTTCTACCTGGATACTGAGGGAACATGGAAGCTGAAAGCGCTTTTTCTATCACTATGTGCAGTACGAGGTGGAATCCAAACTTTTCAGGACTGGTGCTGCCATCTGGAAAGTAGAAGTAGTAGATCTTTGCACCGCTAGGTGGCGAGAGCTGCATATGTGATGAGTCAGTGTGCGGAATGGCATTCAGCTGGGAGGACGTGTTGCGTGTCCGCAGTGATTTCCGTAATACTCTGTGTTTGGTGTGTGGCGATTTTACAATGGATGCACTAACAGAACAGCGCGTGTGTATCAAATTCTGTGCGAATCTTGGGAAAAGTGCTACGGAGACCCTTGCAATGATTCAACAAATGTTTGGGGGAGAAAGCATGAGCCCTACGCGTGTGTTTGAGCGGCATGCTCGGTTCAGGGCCGGCCGTACAGACGTCGAAGATGATGCTCACACTAGACCTGTGGCAGAAGCGCTGGGACCGGTGTGTACGTGCGGATGGGAACTACTTCGAGGGTGATGGTGACAATTTGTCCAAAGGTAAGGTTTTCAACAGATGGCAGCGACAGTCCCCAAAATTTTGGATAGCACCTCGTATGTCACTGATAATGGATATTCGCTGATATCATGCTACGGATGATGTTCGATTTCAAAACTTATAAACGATTTATTTTTCACAAGCTTCCATACCGATTTCACGATAACTTCCTTTCATAAGTTGTGAACATTTCTGTTAAAATTTGTACGCATCCTAAAAATGTTGGTCTTCGGTTAATGAAACCAATCTTTATGTACAGTATGAGCATTGAATGTATATGGTTTTCTCATAGTGTCCAAATTCAAATAAGCATTCACTCTAGCCTATCACTGTAGAATTAGTACATTGCGAATCAATACAGTGGACGAATACACTGCAACCCAACCATAGCTTTTTGTGTGTGTTGGCACAGTAACCTCTTTCAAGTAACTGAAATCAGCAACATGTAGACGTTATCAGCAGAAACACCAGTGTTCTCTTCCTTCATTAGTTATTTTTGTATGTTTTGTGTATGCGGATGACTATAATTCACTTATTGCAGCGACTAAGTTACACGATCCTAAATAAAATCTCAAGCAGCATGGATAAGAGCATTAGTATAATTGTAAACACCCACTCTATACAACATAATCTTCAATTCAGATAATAACTGTATCTCTGTTACGATACCCATAGGTTTGTTCATCTACTTAGGCTTTTGAAAATTTTTGGCTTTTGAGCTGCAGTTTATCGCTGACCATTCTCACAATACCCTTATTCTGATTCATGTAGCTTTCTTTAACTTGCTTTCTTCTTCGTGAACATATAACCTCTCTAACACAATCGAAAGCCATAGCTTCTATCGCCGAAGATTTCACGACTGAATATTAGTACTGCAGAGATAACATTTAAGAACATGGGAAACGTCGTTCTAAGTCATATTTAACGACGGAAGTTCGGCTCCAAAGCTTCGAGATGATAGTTCCATAATGAGTGTCTCGTGTTTTGAGACAATCACCCACACTATGATAGTTAGAAACTGATTGAAATACTCAAAATCCGGTATTTGCTATTAGTAGCTCAATGGGAGGCCAATAACGAAGACGGAATGCACAGCTGATCCTTGCGTGAAAGAGCCGATATGTTGTGAAGTATATAACATTTTAATAGCTTCAATGTCCTGAAAGTCTTTGTATATTTACCATTACGAAACTGAATCATTTTTCTTGTTATCTTTTGTTTCTGGAAGTTCACATAGAAAGTACCCGGCGTACTGTAAAATTAACTTATGCACAGTCACGCCATCGTAGTACTTCTTCCTAAAGAAATATAGGGAGGTGGGATAAAGGTCTTTTCACTAGGAAATTCGCATCCAACACAATTAGGAAATCTGTACATATTGCTATAGCACAGATTTTCCTAAAATTAATTAAGACTATATGGATGTAACATTTAACATAACAGAGGCTTTAAGACAATAATCCGCCAGAGAACACGTCACATAACTCGTGCTACAATCGGCAACTTAACCGCAACCATGTGTCTTATAGACGACTTAGAGTATGCAGTTTCACAAGTATACTATCTCCACTGTGTTTGGATTACGATCCATGGATCTTGAAGAGAGACCTGAGTTACTAAGTGTTTTAAGCGGAATAGAATGCGACTGATATAAACTTTATTCATTTGTTATGACACTATCTGAACAGCAAGGAAACAAAACATACGAGTATGTCGAGATATTTTACGAAGGAAATTAACGTTCGCTGAATTACAGCAGAGTACACCTGCTGCTTTCGGAAACGAGCTTGCCCGGTGTTGTCTAACTACTTTGCCTCCAACTTTTAGGAACAATTGACCGATCCTACAGCGGAATGCAGAAGCTAAGCATAGTTTTACGATATTAGTCCACTGCCGAACGATTCAAGGCCCCCTTGTAAACCTGCGATTGCTCGCAGCTATAGAGAAGCTATGGAAAATGATTGTTGAGAGTACCATTCAACGTATACACAGGTTTGTACGAAACATACAACTGAAATGCACCAATAATATAGGAAATACACCGAGTGACCATAAAACTGTTCAAAAAATGGCTCTGAGCACGATGGGACTTAACATCTATGGTCATCAGTTCCCTGAACTTAGAACTACTTAAACCTAACTAACCTAAGGACAGCACACAACACCCAGTCATGACGAGGCAGAGAAAATCCCTGATCCCGCCGGGAATCGAACCCGGGCGCGGGAAGCGAGAACGCTACCGCACGACCACGAGCTGCGGACATAAAACTCTATCCCTTTGCAGTAACATGGTGTTCATATCTTGAGTGAAACATAGAAACTATGTTATGGACCGAGAATCATCGTCTGGATTACCTTTAGTGCTCAGTACGTTGACTAAAATGTTTTTTGATAATCGCCAGGACTGATTGCATTGCTTCTTTTACGCACAAATCTACGAATCTCGTCGAATTCTATAGAGCGCACTAGCTGTACGACTACGACCTAAGCAAGATAAACAGTGCAGAGACGTGTGAAGCAAGAATTGTGGCTGAAGTGTGTTCAGCATGTTTCATGTAACTGTGAAGGGCCTAGTGCATTCATCCTCCCGCGACATATTAAAAACAACACAGGTAATTGTCAATACGCCCTTCACCCAAAAACAATGGTTCAAATGGCTCTGAGCACTATGGGACTTAACTTCTGAGGTCATTAGTCCCCTAGAACTTAGAACTACATAAACCTAACTAACCTAAGGACATCACATACCCATGCCCGAGGCAGGATTCGATCCTGCGACCGTAGCAGTCGCGCGGTTCCAGACTGTAGCGCCTAGAACCGCTCGGCCACCGCGCCCGGCACTTCACCCGAGTGTTGCTTCAGAAATTCCCCTGCTGGATTAGCTCGTCGTGAGTTATCGCTGTTTTTGTCAAATCATCTTGACTGCCAGACACACCACAGATTGAAACTCTGACGTATGGTGCGACGAAGCTATGACCAGAACATTGGCGAACTAATCTGGAGATCATGCCTCTGTTCTCGGTCATCACAAGTCTTAAATCACTTTCACAAACTGAAGTCAGTGTTAACTGTGCTGCTCACTTTTTTTCTTTTCTTGGATTCTGGTTTTGGTACTTAATTCCATTTTTGTTAGATTTTGACGTTTCGCCAATATTGGGATCATTATACAGCGAAAGGTATACCTAGGTCAAGATGAATGAGGGGTCAAGGGAAGTGTCCGATTCCTGTACAAAATTAATTTTTTTTTTTTTTGTTCTTCATCTTGTGAGTTGTGGGATCGAATTTTTTTTTTCCTGTTATATTTAGCTTGTCCCCTCCCCCAAATCTCCCATTTCCCGCGGTTGTCCCGCTAGTTTGATTGTATTTTTGGAGGGAGATGTTATTGTCTTATTTATACGTATTTTCGTGTTTGTTGCTGTTTGTATGTAGTGATATCATAGGCGCCATATTGTAGACGCTTAGAACATCCATTTCCTCCATATTGATGACGTCATGGGTCAAAGCAGACGGGTGGAATCGGACACTTCCGTATTCCTTGAACGAGTGTATAAAATTGTATGCTAATGCAGATGAGTAGGAAAAACAAACCATGATGTTCGAGTACAGCACTAACAGTGTGCTTTTAGAACAGTCACGTCGATTAAATATCTAGGCGTAACGCTGTAAAGCAAAATGAAATGGAATGAGCATGTGAGAATTGTAGTAGGGAAGTCGGATGGTCGACTTCTGTTTATTGGGAGAATTTAGAGAAGTGTGGTTCACCGCATATAGGACACAAGCGCGACCCATTGTTGAGTACAGTTCGAGTGTTTGGGATCCGCATAACGTCGGATTAAAGGACGACATCGAAGCAATTCAGAGGTGGATTGCTAGATTTGTTACCGATGGTACAAATAAGACGCAAGTATCACCGAGATGCTTCGGAATCACTGGAGGGAAGACGACGGTCTTTTCGAGGAGCACTATTGAGAAATTTAGAGAACCAGCATTTGAGGATTTGTATAAAGATTCTGCTGCCACCAACGTACTTTTCGCGCAAGGACCACGAAGATAAGATTAGGGCTTACCGGTACATACAGACAGTCTTTTCTCTCTCGCTCTATTTGCGAGTGGAACAGGACTGATTGCAGTGCCTGTGTCGCTCAAAAATAAGATGCAAACTTCCTTCGTACACGCACGCATGACCGAAGACATACGGAAGTTTGGGTCTGGCCGTGACTCGTAAGCGGATAGCCTCGCGAAAAGCGAGAAATCCGAGTTCGAGCTCCCGTCCGTCACAAATTTTCATTGCCGTCATTTCATTATACAGCTGATGGTTGTCGGCAACTGAGAATACATTTCAGGAAAGGAAATGATTAGTAGCCCACCTCGCACCATACAGCGGCTTGCGGAGAATGTACACTACTGGCCATTAAAATTGCTACTCCAAGAAGAAATGCAGATGATAATCGGTTATTATTTGGACAAATATATTATACTACAACTGACATGTGATTACATTTTCACGCAATTTGGGTGCATAGATACTGAGAAATCAGTACCCAGAACAACAACCTCTGGCCGTAATAACGGCATTGATACGCCTGTGCATTGAGTCAAACACGCGGTGGTCTCGCGGTTCTAGGCGCGCAGTCCGGAACCGTGCGACCGCTACGGTCGCAGGTTCGAATCCTGCCTCGGGCATGGATGTGTGTAATGTCCTTAGGTTAGTTAGGTTTAAGTAGTTCTAAGTTCTAGGGGACTGATGACCACAGCTGTTAAGTCCCATAGTGCTCAGAGCCATTTGAACCAGCCATTGAGTCAAACAGAGCTTGGATGGCGTGTACACATACAGCTGCCCATGCCGCTTCAACACGATACCACAGTTCATCAACAGTAGTGACTGGCATATTGTGATGAGCCAGTTGCCCGGCCACCATTGACCAGGCGTTTTCAGTTGGTGAGAGATTTGGAGAATGTGCTGGCCAGGGCAGCAATCGAACATTTTCTGTATCCAGAAAGGCCCGTACAGTACCTGCACCATGCAGTCGTGCATTATCCTGCTGAAATGTAGGGTTTCGTGGGGATCGAATGAAGGGTAGAGTCACGGGTCGTAACACATCTGAAATGTAACGTCTACTGTTCAAAGTGCCGTCAATGCGAACAAGAGGTGACCGAGACGTGTAACCAATGGCACCCCATACCATCACGCCGGGTGATGCGCCAGTATGGCGATGAGTAATACACGCTTCCAATGTGCGTTCACCGCGATCTCGCCAAACACGGATGCGACCATCATGATGCTGTAAACAAAACCTGGATTCATCCGAAAATATGACGTTTTGCCATTCGTGCACCCAGGTTCGTCGTCGAGTACACCATCGCAGGCGCTCCTGTCTGTGATGCAGCGTCAAGAGTAACCGCAGCCATGGTCTCCGAGCTGGTAGTCCATGCTGCTGCAAACGTCGTCGAACCGTTCGTGCAGATGGTTGTTGTCCTGCAAACGTCCCCATCTGCTGACTCAGGGATCGAGACGTGGCTGCACGATCCGTTACAGCTATGCGGATAAGATGCCTGTCATCTCGACTGCTAGTGATACGAGGCCGTTGCGATCCAGCACGGCGTTCCGTATTACCCTCCTGAACCCACCGATTCCATATTCTGCTAACAGTCATTGGATCTCGAACAACACGAGCAGCAATGTCGCGATACGATAAACCGCAATCCCGATAGGCTACAATCCGAACTTTATCAAAGTCAGAAACGTGATGGTACGCATTTCTCGTCCTTACACGAGGCATCACAACAACGTTTCACCAGGCAACGCCGGTCAACTGCTGTTTGTGTATGAGAAATCGGTTCGAAACTTTCCTCTTATCAGCACGTGTTAGGTGTCGCCACCGGTGCCAACCTTGTTTGAATGCTCTGAAAAGCTAATCATTTGCATATCACAGCACCTTCTTCCCGGTTAAATTTCGCGTCTGTAGCACGTCATCTTCGTGGTGTAGCAATTTTGATGGCCAGTAGTGTACAAACTGACACTCTCACAGAAAAAGCAAACCTATGTAGCAACCTAGGGTGGAGTGCATTTGAGAGCAACACTATACCGCGTTATTCGTTAGAAAACAGATGAAGCTAACTTAAAGCAAACGTAAAACAGTCCACTAACTATAATCTTTTAGATTTTGTGTTTTTACCTTCTCCGGGTAAGAAGTGTAATTGAATTATCACCAACTGCACAAGAAAAAACATTCATTGAATTTGAATTAGGGAGAGAAACAAGTTGGCGTTACAAATGGTTACAATACCTGAACGTAGTTATTCAGTTCCAACATAATGTGGAGCAGCGGCACTTCAGAAACAAAACAGTGCGTCAACCTATGTCAGTATGCAGAAGGATACACACGTCAATGCCGCGGCCTCCATTAGACTTTACCACGGCATTATGAATCTCAGAACTGAAAAATGAGTCAGGCAAAGAGATTCTAAATCACGAAAACTGTTCTCAGCAGGTCTACAGGAACTGTTCAGGTTCTTAAACTGAGAAAAACAAGGATATATATTACTGAAACATTCCTGAATTGCCTTCGTTTTGCTCATCACATTGTGTTACTTGCCTCTTATGCACATAAAATTCAAAATCTACTGGTGCAAATGGTTCAAATGGCTCTGAGCACCATGGGACTTAACATCTGAGGGCATGAGTCCCCTAGAACTTCAAACTACCTAAACCTAACTAACCTAAGGACATCACACACATCCATGCCCGAGGCAGAATTCGAACCTGCGATCGTAGCAGTCGCGCGGTTCCGGACTGAAGCGCCTAGAACCGCTCGGCCACCGCGGCCGACAAAAGCTACTGGAAAACTTACTAGGTTAAGATTTAAATAAAATCTGAAGATCAGTTTTAATAGGCGTAAGATAATGTATAACCACACATTGTAAAGAAGCTAATACAAATTCATCAAGAAGTCACAGAACCAATTCATAAATTTTTGTTTCTAAGGTTTAAGAAAGGGATAGAAAAAGAAATAAATAAAAATTAATAATGATCTTTCGTGGTTTTGGTAAACTAAACAGAGTTTTCCAAATTAACGTGGTCGTTCGTATAGTATGTCGTTTTCAGTCTCACTTTGCCGCGCGGAGTGGCCGCGCGGTCTAGGGCGCCATGAACGCATTGCACGGCCTCTCCCGCCGGAGGTTCTAGCCCTCCCCCGGCGTGGGTGTGTGTGTCGTCGTTAGCGTAAGCTAGTTTAAGTTACTTTAAGTAGTGTGTAAGTCTAGGGACCGATGACCTCTGCAGTTTGGTCCCTTAGGAATTCACACAAATTTGAACATCAGTTCACTTGCGCACTGCAATTTATTGAGGACCGGTTTGGGATGGCAAGTACCCATTATCAAGCTTCAGATAGTGCTGAATGCTTGCTATTCAAAACCGATCGTCAGTAACCTGCATTGTGTGAGTAGGTTGTATTCTACGTACTTGTACTATGATGCGACCACTCGCGGTTGCTCCGTGCCACTGTGGCTTATATTACCAAGCTTGTGGTTTGACTGGAACGCGAAACTCACAATCGGTTTTGAAGTATGGTTCTCAGACTTCTAATGCAAAAATATTCAAAAACTGACAGTTGTTCAGCAAGCAATAGGCTGATGGATGATGGGAATCACTACGGGATACAAGAAAAGTAGCAAGTGGTTCACAAATGAAACTGGAGTGGAAGTCGTAACTATGACCAAAATGAAATGGAGCTGGACGGAACACATACTCAAACGAATGGATGTTAGATGAGCCAATTAAATCCTTCGCAGGATTTCAAGATATGAGAAAAGCCCAAGATGACTACCTGATATTACGCGTGTAGATAGCATTGGAAAACATGCAGCACCAACATGGAAACATAAAAGAACATAATGAAGGAGTGTAAACGCTCTTTGTATACTGCTCCTCGAATAGTTCTGAAACGCACCACTGTATCTCCGTGCACATATTCGCTTGGTCGAGTCACGCACAGGATCTGCTCGAACTGTTTCCCGCAGCTTGTAGACAAGTTTCCACTCATCTCATCCGCGGAAATATCTCGACATCTTAACGAACAAATGCATATTCAACGTGTAACTTCGATTGTAATGAAGCAAAATATACCGCATCTGTCTCGAAATATATTTTTCAGGCAGTTCCCACAACGATTTTTCCAACGAATTTAGATCTTGAGACCCTAGAGACCATGAGAGTTTAGCGTCCCGTCTGCGACGAGGATAACACATTGTACGTTAACTGTTGAAAGTGAAGGACAAAGGAAATCAGTTGTACCGCATTCAATGTAATGATTAAGGAAACGAAGAAAACAATTCTTTTGGTGTTATACTTACGTCATTTGGTTTTCCATAAACGCTGCACTGCTACCTGTATACAAAGTATCTGCGATTTGTTGAAAGTGGTATTCGAATTTTGTATGTGGTCGAAGATAGAAAAGTGTTGATTTTCATGTTGCTTTTATACATGTTCACATAGGAACGTTACGTGAATCCTGAAATGCTGTGCACCTTCCTTTATCAATGGGACTATTGTTAGCTTTTGAACAATCAGTCTGTTACGAGGAAACCAAATTCATTTTCTGCCGGCACGTAGCTTTATCTTACAAGTGAAGGTATATAAGTGAGAATTTAAGACTGCATGTGCGTTAAGCGAAACTTTTTCTGTATCTCGAATCCGTGAAACTAATGCCAATGAGAGCATACGGTTGCTGTTACAGACACACTCTTCCACGCTATAGCAGTGATTTATAGAGTGCACTTGAAGATATAGATGTAGATGTGGATGTAGATTTACGCGTGCATGCACTTTCCGTTGCTTTCGAAACTGGAGCACGCCTTGCCGAGAAAGCTGCCGCGGCCTTTACCACTCTCATGTACTCACTTAATTCGTTATCCAGTACAGTATCCGTCCATTTCATAAACAAATGTTTTTGGGCTCCAGTTCTGCATCGATTTTGCGCCGTACAATAATTCCAAATGAGACATAACACCGACGTTTGTCTGCATTGGCGACCTGCACAACACATAACAAGGAGTTTTACGTGTAACTGCTACTAACGAGTTGTAGCTGTCATCTACTAAACTGTAACCACCTGTACATTTCATTTCGAACGAGACATTACTTAACTGATAAATTACGCAAATCATTTTTCTATTGGTATCCTAATTCAATATTTTGTCTGATGTGACACAAATTTTCAATTAATCATAATTCCTCTCGGATTCGAGGATTAACTTGGAGCGAATGATAGACATAAAAACCAGAGCTATGATGAAAAGTACTTATTTTTGATAATCGCTCAATGCATTGTCACATTTCCTGTATATAGGGAACAGTCAACACACGATTGTGAATTGTTCGAGAAATGATATTAGTTGATCTGACGACATCCAAACTGTTAGTTTTTGCTAGTCATATTTATAGTGGAAGTGGTTTACCACGGTTCTATTTCGTAAGAAATTGATTATTAAGTGCTGCCAGATTTACGTGCTCCTCATAGTATTGTTCCAAAAGAAGCATACTCTGTCACGAACGACTTTTAAAAGATCGAAAGCGTTTTGGAGTGCAGCTATCTGTTTAAAGTGAACCGAGATCATCCATTATGACAAACATATCGTTGTCTAACACGCAGGCACGCACAGTGACTAATATACATGGTGAGTCAGGAGGGAAGGTACGTGTTTTGACGGGTGATAGCATTAGTGATTCTGAACAAAAAACTTGATGTGGACATATGCCCTATCCCGAATGGCTACCTCAAACTGGCCTACAAAAAGTACCTAAGCAACAGCCCTCGGGCGTAGCGCGAGACAATATTCTCGCGATCTCTTCGCGCAAACTGTTAGCCCTAGATAAGAAATAAATAGGACCCTTTTTGGAGCTAATTTAATTTAGTTTGTGCATTGAGACACGTTTTCGTTGGAGTGTGGGGTTTTCGAGTTATTAAAGAAAAACGCACAAAAATAATATTAAACGTCTTCTACCTCGGAAACCATTCGCAATAGGGCATATGTCCATATGAAGTTTTTTGTTCAGAGTCATTAATACTATCGTGTCGCAAAGCATGTACTCCCCTGACTCACCCTGTATGCAGGGGACGTGCGTCCGCATATTTCACTTGGTAGCCAAAACTATTCACTGCAGACCAATGGCTTTTATGCACGTGAGTAGCCTTAAGTCTCGCATTGTGCACTATGGTGTTTTCTTCGCGGTGGGTGGTTGTGGGTGTTAAAAATTGTAATGCCAACGTAATCAAGACTCTGCCTTGCCATCACTAATTGCGTGGTGTAATCTCTGAGTAGCACGTCTCAGTATTATTTACAATATTCGCAGGAAAAAAAAATAATAAAGGAAAAACTGTTCGCGAAAACTTGAGAACAGATTTGACACAGTTGCCTCAACTACCAATATGCGGAACACCCATATATTTCACTTTGTAGCCAAAACTATTCACTGCAGATGGTTCAAATGGCTCTGAGCACTAGGAGACTTAACTTCTGAGGTCATCAGTCCTCTAGAACTTAGAACTACTTAAACCTAACTAACATAGGGACATCACACACATCCATGCCCGTGGCAGGATTCAAAACTGCGACTTTACTGCAGAATAATGGCGTTAATGCGTGGGAGTACCCTTAAATCTCGCATTTTGCACTATGGTATTTTGGTCACGGTGGGTGGAAGCGGGTAGTTGTGGGTGGTAAAAATTCTAATGCTGACGTAATTAGGACTCGGCGTTGCCAACACAAATTGCATGGTGTAATCTCTGCCTAGAATTTACAAACAGTAATACAACGAGATCTTCGGCGTGAGGTGAACTTTTAATACGATTGAAAATGATAATATGGGACGAATGTACAAGGAACCTTAGAAAATTCTTGAAGCACTCCGTACAACATTACAAGATCTTCGAAAAAACAACAGGTTAATGGGAGGTCTTTTATTGCTACTGTCAGGAGAATTTCGGCAAACATTACCGGTTATTCCAAAACCAACACCGGCAGATGAAATAAACGCAACTTTAAACAGATTAACATTTTGGGATAAAGCTGAAAAGTTATTTTTGAAAGAAAATACACGTGCAATAATGACAAGAGATCCAAAAGCTCACATATTTTCCGAAAATTTAATGAAAATTGGAAATGGTACTTACCCTCTCGATCTGTACTTTGGTAAGCTTATTTTAACACAAGAATTATGCAATGTGGTAGTAGCCGAGGAGCAACTTATTGATAAAGTGTATCCATCGATAGAAATAAACAACCTAAATAGTGTCTGGTTGTGTGAAAAACAATTTTAACACCAAGGAATGACGTAATACAACAAATATATCAGCAAGTACAGAGGATGATTCCAGGAGCAGAAACAATAAACCAGTCGATAGATAATGAAATGTATCAAGAAAAAAGTGTCAACTTTCCAATCGTATTTTTAAACTCATGTCTCTGCAGGCATTGAAACTGGAAAACTGGATAGGCAATAATACTATTACGAAATATTATGTAATGGTGTAAGATTGTGTGTGTCAAACAACTACTTCATAATATTATTGAAGCAATAATTTTGACTGGTAAACAAAATGTAAAATTGGTGTTCATACCAAAAATTCCATTGATCCCAACTCAAATGCCAGTTTGTTTTAAAATATTACAATTTCCTCTGAAATTAGCTCATAGTATGACTGTCAATAAGGCTCATTTCAGTACTGCGGAGTTAATTTGAAGGAACCCTGTTTCTCTCATGGTCAGCTCTACGTTGCATTTTCACGTGTCGGACAAGCGGAAAATATATATGTGCATGCGCCAAACAACCAAACATCAAATAAAGTATATAAAAATGTAGCTTATTGTAAAGATTTTATATGTAAGATATTTGTCCGAATAATAGAAAAACGAAACAAAAAAGTCTTTTACTGTAGATTTTCCATCCATTACTAAATTTATAAAACCGCCGACAGAAAACTAATACCCCAGCGATGCGGCCTATTATCAGCTAGTATTTAAATAAAATAACATTATTACTCATTGTCCTATTTATTAGTTGTATCAATAACTCAGTTAGGAGCGCACTCGTAAACCTGAAGTATCGTTTACAATAGTTGCTTATTTCTGCCCGACGCTTTTGTTAGCACAGATTTGACTCCATCTCGAATTTTTCGTGTTCTTTAGTGACTCTCGCGATTGACTATCCTGCTGCATAAATTCCAAGATGACAGTGAAGCTGTGCTAATGGGAGCGACCACTGAAAGAACAACGAGGAGGATTCAAGAATACGACGTGGTGTCCAAAAGTTCCAGACATATATTGCTTAAAATCATTACGTCTTACTTAGAACTTATCCTGCTCCATCACACTGAGGGTAGCCGCCCTGGGCGCGAATACACTGACCCAACGTTTTAGGACGTTTAAAAAATCCAGCATTGGAAGTATCTTCGTTACAGTGTTCGGTACCCTCCACGATTCCACTTGTTTCTCCGCCACCGTATCAAATCTTTGCCCCTTCACGTTGATCTTCATCACGGGAAGAGGAAGAAGTCACAAGGAGCTGTATGTCAGGTCAGTACGACAGGTGGGGACAGCTTTAATCTGTATTAAATTATAATTAGCATGAATTTATTTAGGTAAATTCGTGAAAAGTCTAAATAGCTGTACCTGAAACGTGATTATAACCAGGATTCTCCCAATCGTGTGTATAGTATTCTGTCAGTGTCCCTTCCCCGCTACCATGTGGAACGGTAAGTCGGTGGCAGAAACACATGATTGTCAACTTTGAGTTGCAAAAGGTTACTCACAGCATTTTGCGGACCGGTCATCCAGATTTAGGTTTACCATGATTTCCTCAAATCGCTAAATGTCCATACCAGGATGGTTCCTTTCAAAGGGCACCTCCTTCCCCAATCAGAGCTTGTGCTCCGTTTCTAATCACCCCGTCGTCAACCCTTAGTAATTTTATAGCAATCATTATTTTCATTAATATTACGTTGGTATTACATTGAATATTAATTGTTATGTTTGCTGACTTGAGTGTGTAGCAAGATTACAAAGAACGTCTGAGTTGATATAACCGAGAGTTATGCGCGTCAAGATGAAGAAATCGAGTAAATAAAAAATAGATCTTTAGTACGGTCAAGTACAAGTAGAGTGGAGGAAATTTATGCAAAGAGGAAGAAAACCGCTTGGAGGCGGCAGTGGCTAACGTGTTATGGAGACACGTCATACAAATTACCCGTTAGCTTAAAGGACGCGGAGGAGCGGTAAAGGTGCGGTATTTGGCAAAATGCCCGACAAAGGAAGAGTGCAGGGATGCCCCACTGGAAAGTAACAGGTGCGGCGCACAGCGCGGATTTCTCCAGATCTGGCAGACACAGTCCCATTCGCAGCCAACTACATGCACCCTTTTCCCACCAGCATGTATTACCTCTTTGCTTTTACTGAATCTATCGTGTTCCCCTAAGCAACATGCGATCGCAATAATTTCAGATTACATTACTATAGCATGGTATTGATGCCAAGTCAGAGGGATGTCGTATGTTTAGAGTACACAGATTACTCTGCTGCCTATCGCGATGATATACGTCACAAGTAAAATACTATAATGCCTGTATGCATGTTCGAAGAAACATTTCATCGTACTTCTGAACGACACAAGCAATGCAGTATCGTATTTATCTACCGACGCCGGGCAAGCGACTTTTAATTAAAATATCTCCCTGTACTGGACTATACATAATGAATGTACGAGTGCCGTTTGTAGACACATGGCTGACGACGTGTGGACGTTTGAGTGGGGCCGTGAGTCGTGCTCGGATTGCCTAATGCTAAGGCGACCACTCGCGATAAACGGTTCAAAATGGTTCAAATGGCTCTGAGCACTATGGGACTTAAATTCTGAGGTCTTCAGTCCCCTAGAACTTAGAACTACTTAAACCTAACTAACCTAAGGACATCACACACATCCATGCCCGAGGCATGGACAGCGGACAAGCGGTTCCTGACTGTAGCGCCTAGAACCGCTCAGCCACTCCGGCCGGCTCGCGATAAGCGGGAATACCGGATTCGAGTCCCGGTCTGGCATGGATTTTCATTGTCGTCATTCCATTATACAGCTGATGGTTTTCCATATTCGCAACTGCGAATACATTTCATGTGTCTCAAAATACTGTAATAGGCTTTCAGACTACAACACCACAAAGGACAGCAAATAACTCAATTATATTTCTTGGATAAAATAATTTTGCGGCGTTGGGCCGTGTCATTGTAAACTACCAAAACAACTCTGAAGAGGACCGCTGGAAGTCGCTCGAAACTTTAGTCGTTTACAATGACGTGGCCCAATAGCCAACATTATTTTATCCAAAATGGCACCGACCGTGAAAGCCTACGGATTTAAATTTTACTTATTGTGCGTATCTCTATAGAATGAAGGATACATAGGTAAATTTTTATGTCATTTGGGTGTATACAGAATGCAAAATTTAGTAAAAAGAGCTGCCACCTCTGGCAGCCACAATGACTCCAAACAGGAGGATCATAGAGTGGAACAGAAGTTGGATAACAGATATGGGTAGATCCTTCCATGCTGTTTCAACTCCATGACAAAGATTATCATAATCAGTTGTTGGTGAAGTGTATTGTGCCAGTGTCTCGGAAACCCATGGTCAGATGTTTTCATGGGGTAGAGATCAGGAGAACAGGCCATCCAGGGCAACACTGAAACACCCATCACAGGCAACATGTGGTCCTGAATTGTCTTGTTGAAAGACAACGTCATGGAGAACTCGATAAGAGGGCATAGCTACCGACCCTAAGGCGGCAAAAACGTGACGGCTGCTGTCCAAATTATAAGCTATGTGAACCAGAGGTGTTCGTGTTGATTTTCAATGGCATCTCATTCCATTAGACCAGGTTCTGGGGCCATATCATGAAGACGAATGCAGTCTAGTTATGTTTGTTATCCTCGGAGCCTCCACACACAGTCACGTCCGTCTTCATGCTGTATGAATAAATAAGATTGATCTGAAAAGCTGTAGTGGAGTCACTCATATCTACAGTGCCGCCACTGGATGCACCACTCTCTGTACCACATCAAGGGATGCAGTAAATATTGTCGCCGTGCTGACAGTCTGTGGTTCTGCAGATGTCGTCGCACTGTCCGTGTGGATACTTTTGTTGGTCCAAATAAGCTCATATCCTGACTCAAGGTATGTGACATGGGTGTACGATCTAGCATGGCCAAACGAACAATATGTCTGTTTCCTTGGATGCTAGTGAGGCCGTTGAGATCCTGCACGGCTTTGAGTATGACCCTTCTGAATCCATCGATTCCATATTCGCATGGCAGCTGTTATATCCAGACAAGTGCAAACAGCTATATCACGAAATGATAAACCGAAGACACGATAGGGCACGATTATACTGGCAGACGTTCCTCATTCTTACAGGAAGATTGACACAATTTTCTCACAAACAACCAGCAACCACAGCGGTTTCGTAAAGAGAAACCCATTGCGTAATCTTTCCTTGTACACAGCATGAAGGTGGCAGTAGCCCCACCTGCTTTGTGCTGAAGCCAACCGTTGATCATTATATGACCACGAATTTTCCAAATACCAATGTCAAACTCAAGTACACAAGAAACACGGGGAAATTTACGCACTGGGAGGATGATTTTCTTCATCGTATGGGGTTCAGTTATGAGGCAACTTTTTATATAAGTGAGAAGGTAGATACCCGTAATGTTCGTACCTGGGAGTGCGAAATTCCTGATGAACCCGTGCAATATAAAAGAGATTGTAAATACATAAAACTGCAACCACTCACTTTTTTCGAATATTATTTTATGAACCGGCTTTCGAGCCTTTTCACCTGCCTCGAGATGACTGGTTGTTTATGTTGTCCTCATCATTTCATCATCATTCATGAAAGTGGCGAGATTGGACTGAGCAAAAGTTGAGAATTTGTACGGGCGCTGATAACCGCACAGTTGAGCGACCCACAAAACACCACCATCATGGAGCCTTTTCAGGTTCATCTTCAGATGGTTTTCTGGAAGTTACACCACTGTTTCTAGCATAATGCTGGGTGCTGCCTTGCGACAGTAGGGGCGGCTTTTTGCGTTAGTGTCCATCTGTCTGCTTCCATTTTGATGGCCAGCTGGCACGTCACTTCACACACTTTTACCCAACATTTACACTGTGACAGAGAAACTTTGCCAGCACCCAGCATGGGAAAATAAATAAATATTCCAAAAAGTGACTGGTTGCAGTTTCATGTATTTACAATCAATTAATAGTCACTGGTTCTAAAATATCCGTAATGAATAAGTTTAATAAAAGAAATTCCGCAAAATTAAACGTTTACTGCTCTGTGTCTCGACGACAAGTGTATGAACCAGTTTTTTCGCCGAAACTACCGAAACAGTAATGGTTTATCTGGATATGTTGCAAGAATGGCTCATTTCACAATTAGAAGGTGAACCTGTAAACTTTATTTCGCAACAAGGTGGAGCCTCTCGCCATTGGCATCTGTTTTTACGAGAGCGGTTGATCGTCGAAGTCTCTGTTGGATTGGTCGTAATGGTCAATACGATAAAGTTCTGTTCCGCTGGCCTCGTCTACGTTCCGCCACTAAGTAACGATTTGCCAGATTTGGGACACAGGAATGAAGTAACCAAAGTGTGGGGAGAACTGGATTTTAGGTTGGATGTGTGGCGTATAACTGAAGGTGCACATTATTTGTAAGAAAAACTAGGTTAATTTACTCTCAGTTTGATGGATGATTTGTTGTAAATAGTCTAAATTAAACTGTTATAATATACCACGAAACAGGGACAATCTTTTATGGACATCCTGTATTTTGTCCCAAGAGCTTATAGTTGTATAATAATTGAACCAAGTCAGATACGAACAAAGCAAGCAATGTGGCACAGAATATCAAATACACGATTCGGTAGAGCTTGTAAACAGAGTGGCTGTATGATTCAAATATTGAGCTCTCGAGGAGAATATGTTACGCAGATGTAAAGAAACTGCAGATATCCAACAGTACTTCTAAAAAAAAATTGTTGGTTTGGGAATTTCAAAATTTTCCCAGCGTTCAAAGATATTTCGGGCTTTAAGTCTGCGATGGCTCCCGAAGGAAAACTGACAGCTGTCTCGTCGAAATATCGTGGAGTCTAGTAAACGACGACCGGCTGCATGCCAGAAATTTCTTTGAACATATGTTAATTTGCTAACCCTTCAAATTCCGTTGTAACTACGGACAAAATTGTTAATAAAGTTCAGAGTTTGACATCTATGCTTTTCTGAGAGTAATGCTACTGAGCTAAGAACTTAAATCGTCGTCTGATATTGGAGGAAAGGCGCCAACAATCGCCTTAATTAATATTTATTGAAGCATAGCGACTAGTTACGAAATATTTCTTTATTTATAGTTTAAAATATCTTTTGTCTAGGTATTTCCAGTCTTCTACAACCGGCAGTTATACCACAGAGGCTGCGTGTCCCTACTCGAACGGGCCATATATTGATTGGTCTGTAGGCAGGTCACAAAGTAACATCTGTTCCAAACATGTAAAATATCAAATAATCACCACTGGATATGAGGATGTCTTCAAAACGAGTCCAGAAATAAGTGAATGTAACGGAGGGTTGTCGAGTTCTTATCCTGAAAGGGGTGTTGAGAGAATGAGGCAGGCACCTGCAGCTAGCAGCAGGCGTGCTCGTCGCCTGCCGTATGGCGCGTATGCGCAGCTTCCGGTGTGACCACGTTCGCTCCTCTTCCGGTGGCGGAGGCGCAGGCAACGGTTCCCTCCCGGTGCCAAAGCCCACACAACTGGGACGCCACTTATTTTGGTCACGGAAGGGATGACATCCTTTGTATGTGACACACCACTCCCGTACCTTTCGTGGCCTGACCTACTGCCCGTTTCCGACTAAGAAATCCCGTGTCTTAACTTTGTAGATTTACGAGAAATGGTTTATCTTCTTCTTTATATAATCACAAGTCATTCCTACAACTCGCTCTGCCATGCATGTCAACCGTACCCAATGTCCTCCATAATCGGTTTTCGGCACATGATTTAATTTCTGTCTACGTACGCAATGTTTCCTCTCTCCTACTCCTTCCTTCCAACGGCAAGTTAAGTGCTAATCGCTACCTATTTATCAGACCTAGCTCCGCTTCTTCCGGAGAGTTTCCCACAGACTTCTTTCTTCATCTATTCTTTCTCATAATCATTCAAATGGCTCTGAGCACTATGCGACTTAACTTCTGAGGTCATCAATCCCCTAGAACTTAGAACTACTTAAACCTAACTAACCTAAGGACATCACACACATCCATGCCCGAGGCAGGATTCGAACCTGCGACCGTAGCGGTCGCGCAGTTCCAGACTGTAGCGCCTAGAACCGCTCGGCCACTCCGGCCGGCTCATAATCATTGTCACACAGGGAACCGCGAAGGCTTGTATACCTTGATTGCCATCACTCTATTATCTCTTATGGTATCATACAGGGTGGGGCAAATAAAAGTGACCCGGAGAATAGAATTCCAAGGTACAAAGAAACATAACAGAGGAAAGGAAAAACAGTACTAACCTGACTATACAAGAGTTTGAAAGAGACCAATATTCGTCTCTTGGCACTTTTGGACTTTTGGAACATGGCCAGCAAGTTGCTGAAGGCGGATCGAAGCTGGACTGCTGCAGTCTCATCCGAAATGTTCTGCTGAAGTTCTTGTACATTATGAGGGTTGTTGCGATACACCTTAGACTGGGGGCTTCCCACACTATGTAATAACACACTGACAGATCAGGTGACCTGGGTGACCAGCTAGGGCCGCGACGAGACTGACCTCTGCTAACAACACTGTCAGGCGCGAATGTGTAAATGTGCTACAAGGTTCGGCCGGCTGAATTGGCAGTTGCTCCATCCTGTTGGAAGGAACTGTAGGTCCTTTCCTCCTCCGTTAATGCTGCCACAAATTTAGTTCAATAGTGTCCATTCGTACGGGTCACTTTTATTTGCTCCACCCTGTATTTTGGGATATCTCTGTGTATTAGCAAAGCCTATCCTCAGCCACTAAGCAAGACGTCATGACGATTTGCAGTATCCGTGGACTTAATGCAGGCAGTTGTTCAAGCGTATCGGAATCCCAGTTCTATTATCTCCCGTTTGTGGTTAGCAATATGGCTCATTCAAAAGGGTCTGCTGCATTGTTGTTGTTGTTGTTGTTGTGGTCTTCAGTCCCGAGACTGGTTTGATGCAGCTCTCCATGCTACTCTATCCTGTGCAAGCTGCTTCATCTCCCAGTAACTACTGCAACCTACATCCTTCTGAATCTGCTTAGTGTATTCATCTCTTGGTCTCCCTCTACGATTTTTACCCTCCACGCTGCCCTCCAATACTAAATTGGTGATCCCTCGATGCAAGCAGAACATGTACTACCAACCGATCCCTTCTACTAGTCAAGTTGTGCCACAAATTTCTCGTCTCCCCAATCCTATTCAATACCTCCTCATTAGTTATGTGATCTACCCATCTAATCTTCACCATTCTTCTGTAGCACCACATTTCAAAAGCTTCTATTCTCTTCTTGTCCAAACTATTTATCGTCCATGTTTCACTTCCATACATGGCTACACTCCATACAAATACTTTCAGAAACGACTTCCTGACATTTAAATCTATACTTGATGTTAACAAATTTCTCTTCTTCAGAAACGCTTTCCTTCCCATTGCCAGTCTACATTTTATATCCTCTCTACTTCCACCATCATCAGTTATTTTGCTCCCCAAATAGCAAAACTCCTTTACTACTTTAAGTGTCTCATTTCCTAATCTAATTCCCTCAGCATCACCCGACTTAATTCGACTACATTCCATTATCCTCGTTTTACTTTTGTTGATGTTCATCTTATATCCTCCTTTCAAGACACTATCCATTCCGTTCAACTGCTCTTCCAAGTCCTTTGCTGTCTCTGACAGAATTACAATGTCATCGGCAAACCTCAAAGTTTTTATTTCTTCTCCATGGATTTTAATACTTACTCCGAATTTTTCTTTTGTTTCCTTCACTGCTTGCTCAATATACAGATTGAATAACATTGGGGAGAGGCTTACAGCCCTGTCTCACTCCCTTCCCAACCACTGCTTCCCTTTCATGCGCCTCGACTCTTATAACTGCCATCTGGTTTCCGTACAAATTGTAAATAGCCTTTCGCTCCCTGTATTTTACCCCTGCCACCTTCAGAATTTGAAAGAGAGTATTCCAGTCAACATTGTCAAAAGCTTTCTCTAAGTCTACAAATGCTAGAAACGTAGGTTTGCTTTCCTTAATCTAGCTTCTAAGATAAGTCGTAGCGTCAATATTGCCTCACGTGTTCCTATATTTCTACGAAATCCAAACTGATCTTCCCCAAGGTCGGTTTCTACTAGTTTTTCCATTCGTCTGTAAAGAATTCGTGTTGGTATTTTGCAGCCGTGACTTATTAAACTGATAGTTCGGTAATTTTCACATCTGTCAACACCTGCTTTCTTTGGGATTGGAATTATTATATTCTTCTTGAAGTCTAAGGGTATTTCGCCTGTCTCATACATCTTGCTCACCAGATGGTAGAGTTTTGTCAGAACTGGCTCTCCCGAGGCTGTCAGTAGTTCTAATGGAATGTTGTCTACTCCCGGGGCCTTGTTTCGACTCAGGTCTCTCAGTGCTCTGTCAAACTCTTCACGCAGTATCATATCTCCCATTTCATCTTCATGTACATCCTCTTCCATTTCCATAATATTGTCCTCAGGTACATCGCCCTTGTATAGACCCTCTATATACTCCCTCCACCATGGGGTATATTCATACAAGTGGTTCTCTTTTCTCCAAAGGTCTCTTTAATTTTCCTGTAGGCAGTATCTATCTTACCCCTGGTGAGATAAGCCTCTACACCCTTACATTTGTCCTCTAGCCATCCCTGCTTAGCCATTTTGCACTTCCTGTCGATCTAATTTTTGAGACGTTTGTATTCCTTTTTGCCTGCTTCATTTACTGCATTTTTATATTTTCTCCTTTGATCAATTAAATTCAATATTTCTTCTGTTACCCAAGGATTTGTACTAGCCCTCGTCTTTTTACCTACTTTATCCTCTGCTGCCTTCACTACTTCATCCCTCAAAGCTACCCATTCTTCTTCTACTGTATTTCTTTCCCCCATTCCTGTCAATTGTTCCCTTATGCTCTCCTTGAAACTCTGTACAACCTCTGGTTCTTTCAGTTTATCCAGGTCCCATCTCCTTAAATTCCCACCTGCTGCATTAAGGCAATGAATAGTCGATAGAAAAACAATTTGCATTTGGATAACACTTCCTTGGTGTTATGCAGAACGCAATGCACTATTATACATGTTATATTTTCAACAGGCTTTTAGCAGACCTTCAAAGATTGACTGATAAACGACAAATTTTCAAATCTATGTTGAAAGGTTTCCTTGTTGCACACTTTTCAGTAGAGAAAGCAGAATAGGTCGCTCAGGAGACCTCAGTGACTTCGAACGTGGACTCGTCATTGGATGTCACCTGAGCAACAAATCCATCAGGAACTTTTCAACCGTCCCAACGCTGTCCAAGTCGACTGTTGGTGACGTGGTTGTGAAGTGGAAACGCGGAGGAACAACTACAGATAAACCGAAACCAGGCACACCTCACGAACTGGCGGAAAGGGACGTCGAGTATTATGGAGGGTGGCTGTAAACATCGCATGAAATCAGTGGAAGGAATGATCCGTGTGCTGCCAGCAGTCCTACTAGCATAATGGCTGGGCATAGGGAGTTAAAAGAATGGGGTACAATGATCGAGCAGCTCCTCATAAGCCACACATTCTACAGTCAATGCTAAGCGACGTTTGAACTGGTATAAAGAGGGACGCCACTGGACAGCGGATGACTGGAAACGAGTGATTTGGAGTGACCCTGTGGCAGTCCGATGGAACGGTTTGGGTTCGGAGAATACTTGGAGGACGTTACCTGCCATCATGCTTAGCGCTAACAGAGACGTACGGAGGAGGCAGTGTTACAGTATGGGGTGTTTTTCGTGGTTAGAACTTAGTCCCCTACTTGTGCTTAAGAAAACAACAAATTTGGAAGGATATGAACACATTATAATATTGTGGTCTGCGTACAATAGAGGAGCAGCTCGGAGACGAAGATTTTTTGTAGGTACCAGAATGACAATGCATCTTGTCATAAAACAGCAACTGTGAGACAATGATTTGTGGACAATAACACAATCCTGAAATGGACTCGTCTGCCCAAAATCCTGACCTGAACCAAATGGGACAACTTTCGGATGAGTTAGGACGTCAACATTACTCCAGACCTTAGCGTCCAACATCACTACCTTCTCTGGTCTCTGCTCTTGAGGAAGAATGGGCTGTCATCTCTCCATAGACATTCAGACACCTCATTGAAAATGTCCCCAGCTGAGTTCACGCCGTCATATAGGCGAAGGGTGGACACCCCTCATATTAATATCCGCTAATATCTGTTGGATACTTTGGATCAGAAGATTTATATCCTTGTAATTCTACTCCTGTAAGTCTAAAACTGTCTGTATATGCGAATTTCTTTATTTTTGTTGTTCTTAAATTGTAATCCCAAAACATGTCCAGTATCCTTGTAAAAGAGATCTACGGATAAATATAACTACTACTACTACAACAACTAATACTCACACCCGTAGGGCTATTTTTCTGAAGTCCGTCTTCTTGGCCTGCACCAATGTGCTACTTATGCCCCCGTCGTGTTTATACATGCTTACCAAACAGCAGAGGCCCTTCAATACTTTTTCCTGTATTTCCCAAATGTGCCATTTTGCGAATAGTTAATGTTATTCTTACAGTTTTTCACTTTTTGCCTTGCTTTATGAGGCATACAAGATATTCAGTAATTTGCCTCCCCCCTTTCTAGCATAGTATTTCGGCAGCGCAAGGAAGCATACTGCATTGTCGGTCAGAGATAGAAGTGCGCGTTGTTTTCGTTTTCACTTTCGACAGGCGATTTATTTGGCGACTTCGTCCGTTGTATAATAAACATCAGAGCTGAATACCGCTTGAGGGGAGGTAGATGTGACACTATACTCCTCTTTAAGCCAAATAAACAGCGCGCCATGAGTTTCCCGTTAACACGTAGTCCCAAACGAGAAGCTGCTAGACCATATAAGCCATCGAAATGACTTCAGATCGAAAGTCTTGCGCCAGGCTGGGAGCCACACCGCATTGATTTATTTTTAATATTCAGCCAAAAAAATGAAGGCGCGACAACAATATTTACCAAAAAGGTAACTATATGTCACAGCTGTTTTCAGTGAAATAGTTCGCCCTATAAGGTAACTCAGATGAAGCGCATGCTTTTGGTCTTATAAAACAGAAATCGTTCAAAGAAACTGGTTTCGGTAAACTTCCCTTCGAGAGATGACATTTAGGATTGAATTTGGGTGTGAAAAACAAAATGTTCCTGTTTTGCACTCTTGTTGTTACCGTAACTTATCTATAATTCCGAAAAAGAAAGTCCACGCTGGACCACAGGATCGATGCAGCAGAAGCAGTGTCTCATGGAAGAGTACCCATCAACGGATGTCCGGTTGCCGGCCGCTTTCTACGGCGTACTGGGATTATATTTAGCCGGCCGCGGTGGTCTCGCGGTTCTAGGCGCGCAGTCCGGAACCACGCGACTGCTACGTCGCAGGTTCGAATCCTGCCTCGGGCATGGATGTGTGTGATGTCCTTAGGTTAGTTAGGTTTAAGTAGTTGTAAGTTCTAGGTGACTGATGACCACAGCTGTTAAGTCTCATAGTGCTCAGAGCCATTTGAACCATTTTTTGATTATATTTCTGCGGCTAAAGAAATTTAAAACCAGTTGCCACAATCGCTTGTCCAAACGTCAAGGGATGCTGTAAAATACTTTTATTTCATTTACTGTTTCCTATATAAAAATGTATCGTTGCCTTCTACAGTGTGCCGGCCTGAGTGACCGTGCGGTTCTAGGCGCTACAGTCTGGAGCCGAGCGACCGCTACGTTCGCAGGTTCGAATCCTGCCTCGGGCATGGATGTGTGTGATGTCCTTAGGTTAGTTAGGTTTAATTAGTTCTAAGTTCTAGGCCACTGATGATCTCAGAAGTTAAGTCGCACAGTGCTCAGAGCAATTTGAACCATTTGAACCTTCTACAGTGTATAATACTGTAAACAGAAAAGTAGTTTACTTGCGGTTAACCCGTTGGAAAGGAGAAGAAAAGGTTCTGTGTTTGACCCTCAACAGAACCTTTATTTTTCTCTTCATCGTTATCGTTATACAAAAAGATTCCCTAGATCTAATCCATTACTTAGTAAATGAAGCGCTGAAAAATTTTTGCCAAGATATTTCACGTCTCCGCCAGTTAGGGTTGCCGTTGCTGTTGCTAATAGGTTTACTTTAAGAACCTCTTATAAACTGCATTTAATTCGTCCATGTTATAAAAAAAAAGGACGTTTCATACTTTAATAGCTACGGTAATATCGCTGATTCAGTCTCCTGACGGTATTCTTCTTTTTCTCTCGTTTATTGGTTTGCCCATTACCTCTTTAATTTGAGCCATCCCCTTTAACATGTTAAGGTTTATTACAGCTGTCAAATCAATATTCGGCGTTACAAATGCCATTCTCCCCTGTTCTCTACAGTGCTCCCTACATATCTGTGTTAACAAGTCATGGAAGATGTAGGAGATTAGTTAAAACAGTGCGCTGCACAGGGACACAAAAGAGATCCTGCAATGGTGCTTTCAGAACACTCCTCAAGGACTAAATAAAGGCCTCACCTTGCCAGACTTCTCGCCGACTCAGCTACTTATGCTTTAGGATACATGATGTCGATCTTTCCTTTCTTCTTCTAAGTTTTTCCCACACATTTCTCTCTTCATATGTTAGACAAGTCGTGCGGAGTTAAACACCGGAGAAGACTGTTCATGTAATGGCTAGCGTCGGGGATGTTGGATTCTATTCCTGGCGAAGACAGATCTTTTTGTGTCTGGGTGATATAGAACGAGTCCTCTCAGGTTTGTGAGGTCCACTCAGTAGATTCTTAAATACAGAGAAACACAGACAGTATGCGAAGCATTGAACTCATTAGGACTTGGAAGACTTGCACAAGTTGTACGTAGTATAAGTTGACTTGTACGTAGTATAAGTTGACTTGCACAAGTTGTACGTAGTATAAGTTGCATGACTGGCGTCTTTGGACGAACAGTAAACGTTGACTGAAATTGTTTGGTTGCATAGAATATATCTTGAAGTCATCGTTTCAGTTTATGAGAAATACCACCACGCTTTCAAAGTACGCATATTCTCGCAGGATATTAGTCATCAGCAAACAGAGACCAGTTTGAGAACAGTACTGATATACATAAATATAAGGAAGGAGGGAAAATGACGTGCACGAAAAATTATGTGCACAAGCCTCTATCTTGCTTTGGTTTGGAAGAGAGTGAATTTTATAGATGTAAAACTTTTTGACAATCTACCTATAGAAAAGAAATTTCTATAACTGCTAGGGAAGGAAAACTTCCCGCATCGTAATGTCTGTGGTGAATATGTTCTCGGGAACATGTAGGTAAATAAGTATAATGCGGATATTCATCTCGATAAAAACCGTATCTTAAGATGTGAAACATTTAATACGAAATAAGAACATGTGTAAGCCCAGACTTCAAGTATTGCACGATTATTCCAAAAACGATTTAGATAATAGACCGCACTATGTTTTTTACGGTCAGTCGAGAAATTACACCCGACTATAACATCCAGACCTCGTTGCGAAATTCACCTGCGCCAGATTTTTCGTGCGAAGGTCAACAACGACAACATTCATTTCCAGCGACACTCAGGTGGCAACACGGCTGGTGGAGTGAGCTCTGCACGCACACAACTGCTACTACCGCACTCAGGTGGAAGGTTTTATTAGTAGATTCACGGAATACAACAGTGAAGAGAGAATACAGTTTACTGTACAATATCTTTGCCCAGATCACAAATATCAGCCTGAAGCAACGGTTACTCATCAACAAATTCACGTACAATCTGTCTCACTATCAAGGAAAAAGAGACGTGAGATTTTTTACACATTTTTTTTTCTTTTTGGACAGGCTTGAACCGTATCTTTCTCTGTCAGATGGTAAGTTATTTCAAATTTGTATAAAAGGTCATCTATATTTAAGAACAGGGCTTGGAAAGGCATATGACTCTTAATAAAAGTGAGCGCTTTTCCAAATGATAACTTGTTTTTATGAAACTGTGTTCCCAAAACATTTAGGAGGTCGCAGGGCGGTCCAGAAACCACACTAGCATCTCACGACACGATATACAGGGTGATTATAATTAAAGTTAAACTTCAAACCGGTGTAGAAATAACACCACTGGTCAGAATGACATCAAATTGCACCGGAAATTTATCGAAGAAAGGGAAAACGTATGGCAGAAGAAAAATAAGTAGTTACAAAATGTAGCAATATATGGCGCTGTAAGCATCATAATTTAATAGTGGTCGACTACAGATGACAACTTAATCACACAACAATGCCGAAGGTGTACGTTTGACGTTAAACAAACTGTACTACTCAGTGTGCATAGGTGTGTATAGGTGTGATACTCTTAGTTACGTAAGCCCATCCACCACGGCAAGGTCATATCACATCGGATGGGAAAAATCGGTTTTTAATTGTCCTGAGGCCAAAAACCGCATAAAAAGCACCAATCAAAATCAAATCGGATTATTAATTTCCGTGTGACTGTCGCAAAAACATGTTCAGTATGCTGTCCATCGTTTTCTGCAACCAGTTGAAATCGAGAAGCAGCATGTTCCACAACTGATCGAAGTGTTTCTGTGGTCACGTTCAAAATGTGTTGCGCGATGCGTGCCTTCAATGCTGCTAATTTTGCAATCGGAACACTGAACACAACATCTTTCAGATAGCCCCACAGCCAGAAGTTACACGTATTAAGATCAGGTGATCGGGGTGGCCACGCTGTAGGGAAATTGCGACTGATAATTCTAGCATTTCCGAAATGGCGCTTCAGCAGCTGCTTAACTGAATTTGCAACTTAACTGGTGTGCAATCCGCGGAGGTGGGCCATCTTGTATAAAAATGATTCCACCCACAACACATCCACGCTGTTGGAGAGCTAGAATGATGTAACTGCGCAAAAGACACGCACAGCGCTTACCAGTGACGGTACAGGTAACAGGACCGGACGCACCTGTCTCTTCTAAATACACTCCTGGAAATGGAAAAAAGAACACATTGACACCGGTGTGTCAGACCCACCATACTTGCTCCGGACACTGCGAGAGGGCTGTACAAGCAATGATCACACGCACGGCACAGCGGACACACCAGGAAACGCGGTGTTGGCCGTCGAATGGCGCTAGCTGCGCAGCATTTGTGCACCGCCGCCGTCAGTGTCAGCCAGTTTGCCGTGGCATACGGAGCTCCATCGCAGTCTTTAACACTGGTAGCATGCCGCGACAGGGTGGACGTGAACCGTATGTGCAGTTGACGGACTTTGAGCGAGGGCGTATAGTGGGCATGCGGGAGGCCGGGTGGACGTACCGCCGAATTGCTCAACACGTGGGGCGTGAGGTCTCCGCAGTACATCGATGTTGTTGCCAGTGGTCGGTGGAAGGTGCACGTACCCGTCGACCTGGGACCGGACCGCAGCGACGCACGGATGCACGCCAAGACCGTAGGATCCTACGCAGTGCCGTAGGGGACCGCACCGCCACTTCCCAGCAAATTAGGGACACTGTTGCTCCTGGGGTATCGGCGAGGACCATTCGCAACCGTCTCCATGAAGCTGGGCTACGGTCCCGCACACCGTTAGGCCGTCTTCCGCTCACGCCCCAACATCGTGCAGCCCGCCTCCAGTGGTGTCGCGACAGGCGTGAATGGAGGGACGAATGGAGACGTGTCGTCTTCAGCGATGAGAGTCGCTTCTGCCTTGGTGCCAATGATGGTCGTATGCGTGTTTGGCGCCGTGCAGGTGAGCGCCACAATCAGGACTGCATACGACCGAGGCACACAGGGCCAACACCCGGCATCATGGTGTGGGGAGCGATCTCCTACACTGGCCGTACACCACTGGTGATCGTCGAGGGGACACTGAGTAGTGCACGGTACATCCAAACCGTCATCGAACCCATCGTTCTACCATTCCTAGACCGGCAAGGGAACTTGCTGTTCCAACAGGACAATGCACGTCCGCATGTATCCCGTGCCACCCAACGTGCTCTAGAAGGTGTAAGTCAACTACCCTGGCCAGCAAGATCTCCGGATCTGTCCCCCATTGAGCATGTTTGGGACTGGATGAAGCGTCGTCTCACGCGGTCTGCACGTCCAGCACGAACGCTGGTCCAACTGAGGCGCCAGGTGGAAATGGCATGGCAAGCCGTTCCACAGGACTACATCCAGCATCTCTACGATCGTCTCCATGGGAGAATAGCAGCCTGCATTGCTGCGAAAGGTGGATATACACTGTACTAGTGCCGACATTGTGCGTGCTCTGTTGCCTGTGTCTATGTGCCCGTGGTTCTGTCAGTGTGATCATGTGATGTATCTGACCCCAGGAATGTGTCAATAAAGTTTCCCCTTCCTGGGACAATGAATTCACGGTGTTCTTATTTCAATTTCCAGGAGTGTATATGGACCTGTGATAAATGATGCCGTAAACCAGCACCACTCAGTGACCTTTTCAGGATGAAGTGGTACTGGTTAATCTGCGTGTGGATTTTCCGTTGCCCATATTCGACAATTCTGTGTATTGACATATCCTGTCAGATGGAAGTAGACTTCGTCTGTCCACAAAATCTTCCATGGCCAATTATTGTCCACTTCCATGCGACCAAGAAATTCTAAAGCAAGGGTTTCTCTTGCTGGCAGGTCAACAGGAAGCAACTCGTGCACATAGGTAATTTTGAATGGATAGCAAAGAAGGATGTTTCATATGATTTTACGCAGCGTGCTCACGGTTATGTCCAATGTTCGGGCAATTCTCCGTGCACTACACGTTTGCCCGCCATCACTCGTCTCCTCCTGCATTGCTGTGGCCACTGCTTCCACTGACGTCGAATGAATTCGTTTCCTCCCTGTACCAAGTTACTCACCAAAAAAATCCGTCTTTTCGAATTTCCCAGTCATTTTCTCCAGACGCACGACAGTCATCGGACCAACGCCTTTTTTGAAACCCTTCAGTGTCCGGAACTTCTGCAGAGCGATGTGTGCAGTCATCATTCTTGTAATACAGCTTTACAATCAGAGCGCGATCTTGCAATGAGATAGTTATTGCGAACGTCGAAGACGTGAAAGGAGGACATGACATGTTTTCATTTGTATTTTGACACACACAGCGCCATCTACTGATCAATTTTCACACTATTTTTTTCTTCTGTCATATGTTTTCCCCCTTCTCCGATAATATTCCGGTGCAGTCTGACGTCATTCTGACCAGTGGTGTTATTTCTACAGCCTTTGGAAAACTTGACTTTAATTATAATCACCCTGTACATAGTAGGGGCATATGCAACTGTCTCATGGTACATTATGTACCTCGCTTTTCCCCAGCAGGATTCCAGGAACAATCTTCTTGGTGATACAGTACGTAGCCATATCACATGAGTTTTGCATTAGGTAGAATCATCTTTATTTACTGGTGTTCCGTAAATATATTTTGGCGAACTACAAACCATTTGCACTTATCTGTTTGTGGAAACATGTAGCTATAGTTTACCTTTCATGGCTTTTTTATCGCAAGAGATATTTAGAGGAATGGTTATAGCGTGATCGAACGCATATACTTGTTGTAGTAAAACCACTTTTAGACACTATTGGAACGGTTAGGAAGTTGAATATTTCTCCTTGTGTACGCTTGAAGATCCAATGAAAGGGAACAACAGTATCTGTACATTTCTTTCCTATTTGCTCAAATATCTAATGTTTTAGTAGGATTGCTAAAACATGTGTGTCTTAGTTGATCATAGAGCAGCCATTAGATTATACATCCAAAGATCTGAGGACTAATCGTAGTTTTCTTTCTGAAAGTCCTGTAGAACACGGGGAATCACGCAAGTGTTGCAAGCGTACCGTTCGTCGAATATTGCTGCGAAGCGGGATCCAAAACATGTTGAGCTGAACATGGAGCACTGTAAACCAGATGACTGGTTAGGTGAACCATGTTTTTTGTTACATCACGTTCGTAGTAATATCAGGATAAGCTGTTTTCCAGGAGAAAAATGTTCTGTGCGACTTAAGAGTTCGTAGGCTGGTGTTAACAGCTTCGACTTTCCAGATATCTGATATTGTTACTGAAGATGTCAAAAAAAGTCCTGAACAGCGTCAGAGGTTTGGCTGGTGACTTCCTATCCTGAAATGGCGGTTTCCATAATCGCAGATGTCTGTATCATGAAACCAATGTGATAATGAATTCCAGTTGATGTACCAGTCCTCAAATACACACTATCGAACATTTTTGACATCAAGGAAAAGCACCAGTCTCGTAACTGACTTTACAGACAACAGTAATTTCGTACTTTTGTGTAGACATTTGGTGTCGAACTAACGTGCTATTAACCGGATGGGCTTAATTTTATGTCTGAACGGTGTATAAACGGAATTGCACTCTCCAGTCACATTCATGTGATCACCTGTGAAAAGCCTGAATAACCACTTTTTGCACCATGTGCGGCTGAGAGACGTGCGAGAAGACTGTCAATGTGGTACCGACAGGGATGTGGAACCATGTCGACTCCAGTTTTGTGGCCAGGGGAGAACAGTAAACTCATCCTGGTGCTCTTCGAACCACGCACGTAAACTGCGAGCGGTGTGACACGTACCGTTGTCCTACTGGTAGATGACATTATGCCGATGAGAGACACTCTGCACGTAAGGGTGGACATGGTCCCCAGAGATAGATACATACATTACCGGCCATTAAAATTGCTACACCAAGAAGAAATGCAGATGATAAACGGCTATTCATTGGACAAATATATTATACTAGAACTGACATGTGATTACATTTCCACCCAATTTAATCAGTATCCAGAACAACCACCTCTGGCCTTAATAACAGCCTTGATACGCCTGGGCATTGAGTCAAACAGAGCTTAGAAGGCGTGTACAGGTACAGCTTCCCATGCAGCTTCAACACGATACCACAGTTCATCAAGAGTAGTGATTGGCGTATTGTGACGAGCCAGTTGCTCGGCCACCATTGACCAGACGTTTTCAATTGGTGAGAGATCTGGAGAATGTGCTGGCCAGGGCAGCAGTCGAAAATTTTCTGTATCCAGAAAGGCCCGTACAGGACCTGCAACATGCGGTCGTGCATTATCCTGCTGAAATGTAGGGTTTCGCAGGGATCGAATGAAGGGTAGAGCTACGGGTCGTAACATATCTGAAATGTAACGTCCACTGTTCAAAGTGCCGTCAATGCGAACAAGAGGTGACCGAGATGTGTAACCAATGGCACCCCATACCATCACGCCGAGTGATACGCCAGTATGGCGATGACGAATACACGCTTCCAATGTTCGTTCACCGCGATGTCGCAAAACACGGATGCGACCATCATGATGCTGTAAACAGAACCTGGATTTATCCGAAAAAAATGACGTTTTGCCATTCGTGCACCTAGGTTCGTCGTTGAGTACACCATCGCAGGCGCTCCTGTCTGTGATGCAGCATCAAGGGTAACCACAGCCATGGTCTCCGAGCTGATAGGCCATGCTGCTGCAAACGTCATCGACCTGTTGGTGCAGATGGTTAGTGTCTTGCAAACGTCCCCATCTGTTGACTCAGGGATCGAGATGTGGCCGCACGATCCGTTACAGCCATTCAGATAAGATGCCGGTCATCTCGACTGTTAGTGATACGAGGCCGTTGGAATCCAGCACGGCGTTCCGTATTACCCTCCTGAACCCACCGATTCCATATTCTGCTAACAGTCATTGGATCTCGACCAACGCGAGCAAAGTCGGAAACGTGATGGTACGCATTTCTCCTCCTTAACGAGGCATCACAACAACGTTTCACCACGCAACGCCGGTCAACTGCTGTTTGTGAATAAGAAATCGGTTGGAAACATTGCTGATGTCAGCACGTTGTAGGTGTCGCCACCGGCGCCAACCTTATGTGAATGCTCTGAAAAGCTAATCATTTGCATATCATAGCATCTTCTTCCTGTCGGTTAAATTTCGCGTGTGTAGCACGTCATCTTTGTGGTGTAGCAGTTTTAATGGCCAGTAGTGTACTTATCTTGATCCGTTGTGCCTTCCAGAATGACGATATCAGCAAGTGAATGCCAAGAAAATATACCCCAGATTATAATGTTGCCTCCTCCGACCTGCACCCTTTGATTTCAGATGTTTCACGCCGTACACACCAAAGGCCATCTGTCCGATGGAGCATAAAACGTGATTCATCTGAAAAAGCCACCTGTCGCCACTCAGTGAACTTCCAGTTGCGGTCCTGGTGTGCAAATTCCAGCCTTCGTTACCAATGAACAGCAGTCAGGATGGGTGTATGAAGTATGTACCAGCAGCGGAGGCTCTCACGCAAGTTGCTCAAAGGTTGCACGTCTATTCGCCCGTACACATCTCGGCAGCCGTCGTTCGTGCTTGTCATCTATGGTCCGCGGTGCACCACAATACACTCGGCACCAGTTTTGGATAGCGCCATTTAGCCATGAACAGTATTCTTTAACCACGGCGGCACGCGAACGGTTTACAAACTTATCCGTTTCGGAAATGCTTCCAACCTTGGCCCGAAAGCCACTGATCATGCCCTTTTGGACGTAAGATAAATCGTTCCGTTTCCGCATTACGACAACGACTGCACTGTTTCCCGCTCTCGCTCGCTCTAAAACTCTGGCTACATATGCCAGGTGTGGGGGCAGTTTAAGCAGCGGAGCTGCGGTTCCTGCGGTGACCTCTTTGGGGTGCAGTGGGACCTAACGGGTTGAGCTGTCCTCACTGGGCGTCGTTCATTGTGACGCCCTTTGTTTCGACATCGGGCTGCAAGAGAGGATTACTCTCGCAGTAGGTCTGGCCAATGAGTCGTTGGCCTGTGGTGGACCTGGCGGCCCAGACTACGAATCAGGCGGCTGCCAGACTGTTCTGCATTGCTGTAGAACGCTCTGGCGAGTTGTCGGAAGCGATCCCGCAGGAAAGGGATGCCAGCTTCCTCTGGGAGCAGCCTCGTCGGGTAGCGAGGCGGCTTGTGGAGCGCAAGTCGCAGCGCCCTATTTTGCACGCGTTGGAGCGTCGCAATGTGCGTCGCTGCCGCGTTACCCCACACCACGGCCGCGTATTCCAGTACCGGCCGGACAAGGGACAGATACATGGTGAGGCCGTGGCGTGAAGGAAGTGTCGATGAAGGGTTGAGCAGTGGGTAAAGCGCACGAAGGCGCCCCACTGCCCGCCCTCGGACGTCTCGGACGTGCGGCAGCCACGTCGGGTGCCTGTCCAACGTCACCCCGAGGTATTTGCCGGTCCGCAACCATGGGATGGGGTAGGTCCGGTGGCAGCCTCTTTCTGCTGAAGATGACAGCCTGACTCTTCGCAGCGTTGAACTTCAAGCGCCATTTTGTGAACCAGGCTTCCCCCGACAAACTTTATATACCCCTCACTGCTAGTGCTGCCACCTGCCGTCTGTCAGTCGTTATTGCACGTTGATGCCGAACATAGCACTGCACTCCGTCTTCAGGCCACAAGGGGCCCATCGGGACCATCCGACTGCCGTGTCATCCTCAGTTGAGGATGCGGATAGGAGGGGCATGGGGTCAGCACACCGCTCTCCCGGTCGTTATGATGGTTTTCTTTGACCGGAGCCGCTACTATTCAGTCGTGTGGCTCCTCAGTTGGCATCACGAGGCTGAGTGCACCCCGAAAAATGGCAACAGCACATGGCGGCCTGGATGGTCACCCATCCAAGTGGCGGCCACGCCCGACAGCGCTTAACTTCGGTGATCTCACGGGAACCGGTGTATCCATTGCGGCAAGGCCGTCGCCTCGAACATAGCGATGGCCACATTAATGCGACTGGGCCGTGCATAAACTGTTGGGTACAGCTTTTAATGAACAAAATGGAAGATTATGTGAGTTTTACACTCAACTGTACACTCACATACGACGTAGAACAGCATGTATGCATCGCCCAGCTACCCTCGACTGATTAATGACCTGCACAGAAACATTAAAGATTTAGTTGTTTCCTGAATATACTTCACTGCTTCATATGTTAGATCTGGTGCCGCTACGGTCGCAGGTTCGAATCCTGCCTCGGGCATGTATGTGGGTGATGTCCTTAGGTTAGTGAGGTTTAAGTAGTTCTAAGTCTAGGGGACTGATGACTTCAGATCTTAAGTCCCATAGTGCTTAGAGCCATTTCAACCATTTTAATTTCCAAGCCTCTCCTCAGTGTCTCATGAAGTGAGGGCAAGTGACACTTTTAATGCAGATCCGTCAATCGCATTGGGACATTAAGTTCGGCAGCCGCTTTGGTGCTATTCGGGAGGCGTAGGCTATGTGTGTGCACTACGTTTCACTCTCTCCCTTCTCTCATCATCGTCGCCATCATCATCATCATCATACAACACACACATAACACCACACTATACATGCATCCCTTACACTCACCTATACTCCACAAATACACATACGACACAACCCTCACATAGCCGCAAGCAAAGTGGCCAATGTGCCGGAGGCAGAACACCCTTTTCGACAGGTAGCTGAACCCACTCCGTCGGATTTCCCAGCCAGCAACCCCATACAAGATTTACACTATTTTACTCGCACTACGATCGAACTGGTTAAGGGACCGCGTGATAGTGTCAGTGGATGTTGTCAAACTGCCTCAAGCCTTGTGGTTCTAAGGCACTACCGCATTCATGCCGTGGAACAGGAGCCCGATGTATGTGGCTGTCCTCCGTGCTGTTTGTCGTATAACGTGTAACTTTTCTGCGTGTTAAAATATATGATATTAAAACTAAACTATGACGGAACAGGATCGGAAGGTCCAACGGTACCAATCGACCGCCGTGTCATCCTCAACGATGGGCGTCACTGGAGGTCGATATGGATGGGCACGTCGTCAACACACCGCTGTCCCGGCCGTTGTCAGTTTTCGTGACCAGCGCAGCTGCTTCTCAATCAGTAGATCTTCGGTTAGCGTCAAAAGGGCTGAGCGTACCCCACTCGCCAACACCGCTCTGCCGCCGCGGACTGTCACTCCACCAAAGCTTGTGAGGCTGATCTGGCGGGAACCGGTGTTTCCACGGCGGCAAGGCTGTTGGTAATTTGTATGATGCTATCGACACGTAAATCCCAGAGGGCAAGTATTTTATCACCAGAGTCCCCTGCAGAGATCCATAATTAAATAACGAACTAAATGAAGTGATTAAAGTTAATATGAAGCTAATGTTGATAAAATAATTGAGTTGTTAAAATCCTCATAGAGGTGTCCAAAGTTAAATAATCGATTATGTAGCTAGTGACGAGGCTGCTACTTGGCATGTACCACGTTCGTCCAAATCGTTTCGAGACAAGATTAATAAAAAACAAAGAAAAGTTAAGGGGGTGGTTTTAATGCTTCGGGTGTACGTAGTATACCCCCTCCCCATTGAGCACAATGCACAGAACGTTGATGCACCCATGCGGAACAGTCAGAAAAATCCTTTTGGATGTTATTCAACTCTGTTATGTCGTCAAAGGTTTGATCCTTCGTGTGAATTTCTACACTGTATCGTTTTGTGGTAGTTTGTATTGATAATACCAAGTCTCATCACCTGTGATGACTTTTTCCAGAAAAGAATTGTCCACATTTAGCTTTGTAATAGAGTAATGGCAGGCGTCGATGCGTGGTTGTTTTTTTTTCTGGAGTCGAGGTGTGCTTCCTTAAAACAATTCTGGGGAATGTCTTGAAGACTTGATTAAGAGATATTGCTCCCCTGAGATTTGTGACACAACAACGTAGACACAAGACGTGAGGTCACAGACCCAGAGTCCACTCACAAGACGCTTTCTAAAACCCCACAAATACTAATCGAAATTACGAAATTTTAGCTGTACGACCCAACAGCTTCGTTTGCATATTAGTCAAAATAACAGACGCATGCGATGGATCGACTTGGTTCAAATGGCTCTGAGCACTATGGGACTTAACATCTTAGGTCATCAGTCCCCTAGAACTTAGAACTACTTAAACCTAACTAACCTAAGGACATCACACACATCCACGCCCGAGGAAGGATTCGAACCTGGGACTGTAGCAGTCCCGCGGTTTCGGACTGCAGTGCCTAGAACCGCACGGCCACTTCGGCCGGCGATGGATCGACTTGCTGACAAGCTGCCTTAATAAAGAGGACGTGCTGAAAGGCACAGTATCCTTTCTAATTTTTTATGTGAAAGGTCGTAATGCCTTTTAAATAAAACAAACGTTATTAACATTCTTCATCTTTATTCTTCGTGTCTACGTACTTCTTCCTCAACATAGTCACCCTGGCGATGAACACGTTTCTCCCAACGAGAGACCAGTTTGTTGCTATCGTCACTGTAGAAGGTTTGACTTAATTGACAGATCCTGCCTTCCAGCGGCAGAGGGCTGCAAGTATGTAGACACGAACAATAAAGATGTGAAATGTTAATAAGGTTTGTTTTATTTAAAAAAGTTTTAAGAGGTCGCTCATAAAAAAAATTCGGATGCACTACTTTTCAGCACGCCCGCGGAACGTATTCCAGTCCTTCTCCCTTCCTCTAACACCCTCCTTATTGATTCATCGCAACGTCTTGACACTTTCAGAAAGATGCATATTCACCTTTACTCAGTTGCTGAAAGATGTCTATAATTACACGGCTCAATGACGGAAATGCAACTGTTAAGCATAACGCATACGACTTATGAGAAAAACGAAAAGAAATCAAACAAAGCCTTGGATATTAGAAAGTCAACAGACGGACACAGAATAAAAAACATCTCAGGCAACAATCAGTGCAAGTACTTGACTGGTGAGAGATGCCCTTGGCCCATTCCAACTGCAGTAGCTAATTGCTGCCTGTGTAGTACAAATTGAAGTATGCGTTTCGAATGATGTTTTTTTCTTTGTTAACAGGCTGCTGCACTGGCGCCTCTCAGTACGGGAGCTCAGATTCCAGACACGAGTAAGTAGAAATATATTCTCGTAATCAGTACCTCATCATCATTCCGTCAAGCCATTAGCCCACTGAAATCGACAATCTTCAATACAGTGATTGAAAGTACTCTTTTAGTCTATGAGTCATTATGTATATCTATATTCACTGCTTGTGAGGAGATGCCACCGAAAATGTAAGCGTTTCTTTAAAAAATCTTTACAATCATAGTAAGGCTGCATGTGCAAAGAAAAAGAGCTGTATTTTAATAGAAAAATATATAAAAGGCCCAGGTTTAGTACCATAAATATTGATTTTTTTAATTTGTTTGTTGCCTTTTTGTAAAAACTGGTAATTGAAATTCTGCACGTGCAATCAACTTGAAAATTTTATTTTAGGGTCCTAAGAGAGTTGTAAGATCACTGAACTACGGTGATTAAATATTTAAAATTTTATTATTTAAAAAGTTTTTAACGTCGCACAATCAAAATTAAGTATTATTTGCTAACATGCAGTCCTATAAATCAAAATTTAGTTATAGGATATTATATCTTTTATTTCCAATGAGAAAGCCAGATGTTTTGAACAGCTCCTGAACATTTCATAGCATTAGCTCACGTGCTTTTTGATGAAATGCTTCTGATAATCCAAAAAATGTAAAACCGCGAAAGTGCTACTCAAAGATTTAGTTGATATATTTCAACATGTAACAGAGTTATCTGTATTTTAAATTCCTCCATACTGATATTCCTCATCCTCCAGGTTTCTCTTCTCCTCCCTTGTAATCTGTCTGCCCTCTATTTGTAGATCAGGAAGTGCTGTGCCTGCTTTTTGATCCCGCTCTGATCGATGGTGTAAAATGTTTTTGTAGCAAAAAACAGCTCTCTTCAGCACCTCAGTTCTGCCAGTATTTGTCGCAGTGAAATATGAAACTGCATCGTAGACACCTATTTTTAGTGTGTTAGATGCATAGAATATACTTTTTGAGTATCTAATCCAGATTAAATTGCCAGGATTTCACTCGCACCCTGTGTATTCCCATGAAGACACTTGCTCAGTAAATCAGTGTGTGCAATATACAGGTATATATAAAGCTGAATATGGTCATAACTGCATTCACAACAGGTTCTGGTAGTGAGTGATTATGTGAATATGGTTCAAATGGCTCTCAGCACTATGGGACTTAATATCTGTGGTCATCAGTCCCCTAGAACTTAGAACTACTTAAACCTAACTAACCTAAGGACATCACACACATCCATGCCCGAGGCAGGATTCGAACCTGCGACCGTAGCAGTCGCGCGGTTCCGGACTGAAGCGCCTAGAACCGCTTGGCCACCGCGGCCGGCAATATGGTTCATTTCTTATGTTGTGCTCACGGCATTCGTCTTTCGGGCATAGATTATGCGTTGTTACTTGGCCGATGGATAGTTTTTGAGAGTAAATTACACACTCAGCACGCCCATTTCCTTTAAACTGTTTGCATTATTTCTACCAGCTGTCCCATAAAATAACTGAAGAGAAATAGTTTAAGAGTAAGCCAGTCTTTTCCTCCTAGTGCTTTTCCATTCTCAAGTGATTAGTCTTTCTTCTAGTTTAGCAAGTGACGGAGCCTACCACCAAGCCTCTTTTGGATGTGGCCAACGTATTCAAACCTTTCTGTTGGAGTAATGAACGGCTTATTATTTCATTAATAGCGAGAATGTCAGCATTTATTACAATACTGTGTCCTTCGGCCATGTTGCTGCTGCATCAACAGAGACACTATCGCCATTAATTATGTAATCACACCTGGCGGGGATAAAATGACAACACAAAATAATAATGGTCTTCGTAAACTTAGTTTCACGAATGTGCGAGCAACTGGTGTGTGACTGTGAGACGTATGGAGGTTTGGACCGACACTGGGTGCGTGCTCGATAGTTGAAGTGTTTAAGGCGACCGCTCCTGATAAGTGAGAAATCTGGGTTCGAGTCCCGGTCCGGCACAACTTTCAGTTGTCACAAGTAGTTGACGCCAATATGTATTCACCATAAATGAATCCAATTCACGTTTATTATCTATTACAACTTTGAAAGAAGAAGAGTTCCCATCACCATTTCCCAAACGTCTGAAAATGCGGGCGTGGCTGTGAGTGCAGAGTTAAATATTTTAATATTTTAAATGCATTTCTAATGCTGCTATTAGGATAAAACTTATAAGTGACATAGATTAAACTCTGTAAAATAACAAAAAATATTTTTGAAAAATCGATTTTTCGAACACAGACCCGTGACATCTCCCCTTAGAGCGCGAAACAGAAGTATTATCATGAGCTGCTCGAGCCGGAAAAGCACTTACGTGGGTAATATGACAGCAGCTCGTGTTATATTTTTATAATCGCAGATGCCACTTCTTAGTTTCGTATTTTCGTAGATACTTTTTTGACAATGAGGATGCATATTTTAAATGCAGTAATTTTGGAATTCTGTTTGAATTCTGGTCATGAGTACATTATTAAAAGCCGTTTACAAGAGGAATGATCCGTCTCCGTAGATGAGTGGTCGGCGTGTCTGATTGCGTCATGGAGAACCAGTGTTCCATTTACATTACAAATGGCTCTGAGCACTATGGGACTTAACTTCTGAGGTCATCAGTCCCCTAGAACTTACAACTACTTAAACGTAACTAACCTAAGGACATCACACACATCCATGCCCGAGGCAGGATTCGAACTTGCGACCGTAGCGGTCGCGCGTTTCCAGACTGTAGCGCCTAGAACCGCTCGGCCACTCCGGCCGGCTTTGCATCATTTTCTCTTGGTGGGAGTACCTGAACGTTGTGCACTTAGCCGAGTAACGATAGCTGGGGAGCTACTTGAAAAAGAAGTAGCGCCTCTGGTTTGGAACGACACCAACGATCGGATTAGCGCTGTGCTAACCAAGCGTCTCTCCATACTGACGTCCAAATGATGGGCAGGCAAATGGATGACACACTGATCCTGGGTCCTTCGTGCACTTTAACAGATGGGGGAGGGCAGTTTCCTTCTGTGCCTTTGCTTTCAAATCCATTGAACATTTTCGCGAAACACTCACTTGCTGATTAACAAATCATACGGGTAATTTAAGGTTTAAACTTAGTCTTTTTTCACACTGATGATAGTTTCGTCACAGCTCGAAACCTGTGGTTATGGGGAAGCTATCAGATGCAGTTAAAAAATGTTTGTTGGATGAAATATTTGCCTCTTCCCTCTCTTTCCTACTGCCAGTCTTTCCTTTCACAACGAAAAGTTACACGCTATACTTCTAAGAACTTGGATGAGCTGGTGGAGTGTTGGAGTCTGCGCTATTTATAACTTGTACCTTAAATGCAACTCTTACGTGTAGATGACTGTGCATGTAAATTGTAGTGCTGTTGACAACAAAATGGAAGGGTGGAATTCCGTATCGGAACTCCTTTCAAATAGCAAAAAAATGGTTCAAATGGCTCTGAGCACTATGGGACTCAACTGCTGTGGTCATAAGTCCCCTAGAACTTAGAACTACTTAAACCTAACTAACCTAAGGACAGCACACAACACCCAGCCATCACGAGGCAGAGAAAATCCCTGACGCCGCCGGGAATCGAACCCGGGAACCCGAGCGTGGGAAGCGAGAACGCTACCGCACGACCACGAGATGCGGGCTTTCAAATAGCACCAAGGGGCTGCCGATCTTGGCTGCTTTCAACTGTAGGATCTCCATTAACAATGTCGCACGCCCCTGTTATGTGGGTGCACCACGGAGAAGGAAGGAAGGAAGGACAGAAGGCAGGAAGATCAGAGTTTAACGTCCACTCGACAACTACGTCATTAGAGACGGAGCGCAAGCGCGGATTAGGGAAGGATGGGAAAAGAAATCTGCCATGCTCTTTCAAAGAAACTATCCCAAAATTTGCCTTAAGCGATTTAGGGAAATCATAAAAAGCCTAAATCTGCAAAGCCGGACGGAGGTATGAACCGTTGTACACTCGAATGAGAGTCCACTGTGCTAACAACTGCGCCATCTCGCTCGGCACACTGAGAAGTAGTTCGTGATTTAACCAGAGACATGATCGCACAGTCTGGCAGTCAGAAAATATACGTCGATACCTCTTCGTTCCCTTGCATGAAATGTTGGCGCATTTCTAAGAAATCCGTAAGTTTTCTAGGATATATCCACTGTTTCTGTCAGCAAAGCGACTGACTGTCAAAGAAAATCCATAGATGTAAATGGTGCAGTCGTACAAGCTGCGACATGAATCACTGATGATACCTCACCTTCTATGTTAGGGTTCTCATCACATTGGAAAATACAGTGCTTACGAATGGTCCCATGCAGTCTCTCGAGCCGCACGCTTTCACGCATTTCTGAGTGCGTAGCTCGCATTTGTATTATAGTTCTTAATGGACATTATGATTTCTATGAACTCTTTGACAGCCAGTATCCAGTAATTTGAAACTTGGACTGGAATCCGTGTCTGTTTAGATAGCACGTTGTACTTACTAATCCGTGTCTGTGTAGATAGCACGCTGTTCTTATTAATAAGAATTCGAAGTTTTATTAGTGCACCATCTCAAATACAGAAGTCTAGAAAAATTATTGGTGACGAACTATAGCCTTGTGAAGAAGTGCAATATCTCATCTGAGCAGATACAAATTCTAGTTCACGTTTAGAATAACCAAGACACAGTCATCAACGAGGCCGTGAAAAATATTAGAGTTGTTTAAAACTTTGATAGAGATGCGGCCTCGTCGTTCAGCCGTGCATGGACGTGGAGGGTTGCTACCGAGAGACTACAGGAGAGTCAGTCAGAGCAGGCTCTTACTCAGGGAATCTGCATAGGTAAGCAGAACTAAAGGCTATCAGTTCAACAAAATACCTGGGAATCATAATTACAAACAACTTAAATTGGAACGATCGCATGGATAATGTTGAGGGGAAGGCAAACAAAAGACTACATTTTATCGGCAGAACGCTTAGAAGATGTAACACGACTACTAAACAGACTGCGTACATTACACGTGTCAATCCTCTGCTAGAGTACTGTTTTACAGTAGTTCAAAGGAGGGTAGCTCGTTTTGTATTGTCGCGAAATAGGGGAGAGAGTGCCATGGATTTGATACGCGAGTTGGGGTGGGAATCATTAAAGAAAATCATAACAATTATGTTATTTGAGATTTGTGTGTGAACATCGCACTGTTGGAAAGAGCAAACTCTCGAGTTTTACATGAGTCTCGCTAGGTATCAGCAGTGTGCGCCCAATTCAGTTCTAGTAAAAATTATGTCGGAACAACAGAAAGACCGCATCTCGTGGTCGTGCGGTAGCGTTCTCGCTTCCCACGCCCAGGTTCCCGGGTTCGATTCCCGGCGGGGTCAGGGATTTTCTCTGCCTCGTGATGGCTGGGTGTTGTGTGCTGTCCTTAGGTTAGTTAGGTTTAAGTAGTTCTAAGTTCTAGGGGACTGATGACCATAGATGTTAAGTCCCATAGTGCTCAGAACCATTTGAACCATTTTTGAACAACAGAAAGTGCTTAGTGTTCTTCGTTTTTCAGCGTCACTTTCGTGCTAGGTATGGTGTGGATCCTGCTACACCACAGAGCATTAGACGATGGCATGAACAATTCCGAGAAACAGGTTGTTTGTGTAAAGGCAAATAATATTTTTGGGTAAATCTTCAAGTCAAACAAAAGTTTTCAGATTCCAAAAGCGTGTAATACGTATTATTTGTGGAGTAAATTCACGGATGTCCTGTAGAAACCTCTTCAAAGAACTGGGTATACTAACTACTGCCTCTCAGTATATTTACTCCTTAATGACATTTGTCGTAAATAATATATCTCTTTTTCCAACAAACAACTCAGTTCACACATACAATACCATGAACAAAAATGATCTACACAAGGACTTAAAAGCACTTACTTTAGTTCAAAAAGAGGTCCACTACTCAGGAACACTCATCTTCAATAATTTGCCAGCAAACATAAAAAATTTAGTTACAAATAAAGATCAGTTTAAAAGGAGCCTGAAAGACTTACTAGTGGCCAACTCCTACTCCACTGACGAAATTTTTAATACAAACAAATGATGTATTGTATTTATTCATACTATTAGTATTGTTATTTCAGCTTAAAAAAATTGACATGTTCCACATCCACGAGGATCTCCTCAGCACGGATCTATGGAACGAAAAACTAATCTAATCTGGGTGAAGCCGTGGGTGTTACGACGACACGATAAAAGCATTTAACAAAACTTCTTACGTGAACTTACAGTGGAAGACGTCAAGTGGTACATCAATTACTTAAGAATGGACGAGCATACATTCCTGTATGTGCTCAGTGAAGTGTATCCTCATATCACAAAGCACAATATTCACTTAAGAACTGCTACATCTTCAGAAGACAGGCTCACTGTAACACTCCGATTCCTTGCTACAGGAGAGGGTTATGTTATGTTAGGTTACGTTAGGTCAGGTCAAGTCTCGTCTCCAATCTTCTTATTTTAATTTTGTATTCAGCGTGCCTCACGTTGTAAAGCGCCTCATCAGCTTCATACATATCTATTAATTTTGTAGTTGTCGGCACACACCAATTGTATTTACCGGCAATGTTTATAAAAACACTACAGACGACAGAACGCTGCATCGATGCTAGCGCTCCATGTGGTAACATGTCACATTGCAGTGAACAGAAGACAAGCGATTTCTTTGATCAAATCTACAGTAATATTGGACAACATTTGACAACGTTCCTATTACACCATCAAATATCTTTGACAAAGAAATTTGATAGTGTAATACCGGCCTAAGGCGTTTCTGCAGTTGTGGGATGTGCTCCTCCCAACTGAATTTATTATCAAGTTGTAATCCAAGGACTTTTAAGACTGTCAACAACGTATGTATGGTTCCATTTTTCCCCCACTTCTTTTCCGCATGTGCACACAATGCAATTGGGGTACGTGCAACTGCTGCGGTTAATAACAAGTTGTTGTCAGCCATCTTGAACTTTGACGAAGAATTTGATGACAGTGTAATACCCCTTCTATTGCTACGTCAAAGATCTTTGTCAAATATATTTGACGGAATATTTGATCACATCTTTGATCAAATCTTTGACAAAGATATTTGATAGTGTAATACCGGCCTAAGGTCCAGCGCCGAGCCCCACCCCACTACACGCGACATATGGTCGCTTCGTCACCTAGCGTGGGGGCCGGCCGCGGTGGTCTAGCGGTTCTAGGCACTCAGCCCGGAACCGCGGGACTGCTACGGTCGCAGGTTCGAATCCTGCCTCGGGCATGGATATGTGTGATGTCCTTAAGTTAGTTAGGTTTAAGTAGTTCTAATTTGTAGGGGACTGATGACCACAGATGTTAAGTCCCATAGTGCTCAGAGCCATTTGAACCTAGCGTGGGAAATGCTCTCCGACTCATGGCCGGCTACGGACTACAGCACTTCCTAACTATCGTGAATACATCAATAAGAGACAATAATTTATTAAAACTGGTAAAAATGTCTTTCTCACGTAAGAGGCACCTTACACTACGGAGGGGGTACGGGAGACTATACACCATAACATACATTTGATGACAACAATGACGCTCCGGGTGACGTCATCGTTGGCGCCGCTGTAGTGTTTAGTTGCAATGTGTACTGCTACATCATTTGCACCCATAGATCAGTCCTTTTTTTGACAGTCTGTTGTTTCCCTGACGAAGACAGTGGAGGATACTGTCGATAGTTTGCGATTTTATACAAACTCTACTTCAGCGAGAACATTTACAGAACAAACCCGTAACGAAAGTCTTTGCGGTTATCCCCTCTCCGCGTCAGCCAACTACTGGTCTTTGAATCAGCTACCTCTGTATCACGCACCGGCGTGTGTTAGTGATATCGGCCACGTTGCATCTCACTCTTGCACTGTAATCGAGGGAGAGCTGGAAGGTATTAGAAAGGCAAGGGAGGGCGGCATTGGCGTCGTCTACGACGGGCGGCAACTGAGAGCGAAGTGCGGTCGCCGCTGCGCGCCTGTCCCCGTTTGTGCTCAGGGAAGAGAAATGGAAAGTGCCCAGCCGAGCTGCCGCTCGCTTTCTTTCCCGTTTACTTTCCCAGAAGCCAATCACTACGCTGTGGCTTTACCTAGCTTTGGCGCCCAAACCCTGTCACTGTGATTCCCCACATGTCTAAAAATTCTCTATACTGCTATATACAGGGTGTTACAAACTTTCAGGAAACATTCCTCACACACAAAGAAAGAAAATATGTTATGTGGACATGTGTCCGGAAACGCTTACTTTCCATGTTAGAGCTCATTTTATTACTTCTCTTCAAATCACATTAATCATGGAATGGAAACACACAGCAACAGAACGTACCAGCGTGACTTCAAACACTTTGTTACAGGAAATGTTCAAATGTCCTACGTTAGCGAGGATACATGCACCCATCCCTGATGCGCTGATGCAGCCCTGGAGAATGGCGTATTGTATCACAGCCGTCCACAATACGAGCACGAAGAGTTTCTACATTTGGTACCGGGGGTTGCGTAGATAAGAGCTTTCAAATGCCCCCATAAATGAAAGTCAAGAGAGTTGAGGTCAGGAGAGCGTGGAGGCCATGGAATTGGTCCGCCTCTACCAATCCATCGGTCACCGAATCTGTTGTTGAGAAGCGTACGAACACTTCGACTGAAATGTGCAGGAGCTCCATCGTGCATGAACCACATGTTGTGCCGTACTTGTAAAGGCACATGTTCTAGCAGCACAGGTAGAGTATCCCGTATGAAATCACGATAACGTGCTCCATTGAGCGTAGGTGGAAGAACATGGGGCCCAATCAAGACATCACCAACAATGCCTGCCCAAACGTTCACAGAAAATCTGTGTTGATGACGTGATTGCACAATTGCGTGCGGATTCTCGTCAGCCCACACATGTTGATTGTGAAAATTTACAATTTGATCACGTTGGAATGAAGCCTCATCCGTAAAGAGAACATTCGCACTGAAATGAGGATTGACACATTGTTGGGTGAACCATTCGCAGAAGTGTACCCGTGGAGGCCAATCAGCTGCTGATAGTGCCTGCACACGCTGTACATGGTACGGAAACAACTGGTTCTCCCGTAGCACTCTCCATACAGTGACGTGGTCAACGTTACCTTGTACAGCAGCAACTTCTCTGACGCTGACATTAGGGTTATCGTCAACTGCACGAAAAATTGCCTCGTCCACTGCAGGTGTCCTCGTCGTTCTAGGTCTTCCCCAGTCGCGAGTCATAGGCTGGAATGTTCCGTGTTCCCTAAGACGCCGATCAATTGCTTCCAACGTCTTCCTGTCGGGACACCTTCGTTCTGGAAATCTGTCTCGATACAAACGTACCGCGCCACAGCTATTGCTCCGTGCTAATCCATACATCAAGTGGGCATCTGCCAACTCCGCATTTGTAAACATTGCACTGACTGCAAAACCACGTTCGTGATGAACACTAACCTGTTGATGCTACGTACTGATGTGCTTGATGCTAGTACTGTAGAACAATGAGTCGCATGTCAACACAAGCACCGAAGTCAACATTACCTTCCTTCAATTGGGCCAACTGGCGGTGAATCGAGGAAGTACAGTACATACTGACGAAACTAAAATGAGCTGTAACATGGAAATTAAGCGTTTCCGGACACATGTCCACATAGCATCTTTTCTTTATTTGTGTGTGAGGAATGTTTCCTTAAAGTTTGGTCGTACCTTTTTGTAACACACTGTATAGTCACAATATAACGGAAAAGAAGTTAAAAAATATGCCCATCTTCTACTGTACAACAGCACTTAATGTGCAAATCCTACGTTTTACGTGACACGCGAGTTCATTTATTCCAACACTTGACAGAAAAAGGACCGTAAACAAATAGAAACATAGAAATATGTCTCCAACATAGAGTGTAGTCTCCAGGTACATCCGGTAGTAAAAACTGCAGCCTTTCTTTTATAGATTCTGTACTCAGGGAGAAATTGCAAAGCTGCTGCTTTGCAGGAAAGTATTAGAAATAAATTAAGGGTCAGGTCACTGTTGTCTATTCCGAGGGGTAACCGAGGGCTAGTTGTGATCACCACCAATCCCTGTACGCATTTCCACATGGTGAACATAAATAGAAGCTCACATGTTCTCTTTATGAGTCCAGTCGAAAATATAGTCCAGAGCTTTGAATTTCATACGAACTCGGTTTAACCGATGACATTTAGAAATTCTTGAGGTAAGAGAACCACTCGAGTAATTTTTTTTCTCCCTGCTAAAGCTGTTGAGATGATTATGAATTTCATTATTTTTTTTAATAAACGTGTCTAGCAAATGCCAACTTGAGCAAGACATTATTGACATTAATGACACCATCAACAAAACTGAATTTTTCATATCTCTCAGTCTACATTGTCCTGGGCGAAAGAGATTTGTAGTTTTTACAAAAGGTTTCGTTATTCCATACTAATACTGACACATGCTTATATGGGATGCGAAGCACACCTTATGTCGTGAATGGGTCGTGTTGGTCTCCAGATAACGTTAGACTCAAACTCCATTGACTGTCACATCCTTTGAAAAAGCCGCAGAGAGTTTCCGCACTTTCCGCAAATTTCCGTAACACATTGGTAAAACGTCTCTGTAGCTAGATTGCTAGGTGAATAAACTAACTCTTCGAACTGTCGCAAACTATAAAAATCGAAAGGATGGAGCTAGAGGGAATGTGCACTTCATGGACCACGTCCTCCCTTTACTATACAGGATGTTTTACTATTATAGGTAAAACGAGGGGCGAGAAGGGGACGATGAAAGAAGCAAATAATTCTAAGAAACATAGGTCCAGAAACCAGCGGTTCCCCGGTACTACGTATTACAACTGAGTACACAAAGACGTTATAACAGAGTGCCTGAGGATTCAAACTTCAGGTATGTACCTGATGACAAACATTACAACAAGTCTTCCACATGGCCACCGTACATCTGAAGCCAGGCTTCAGCAAGTGTCCCCAACGACGTCCGTACACGTCTAGAAATCCCAGGCGTGTTTTGAATACGCTGACAACCATCCACAATGCGTACCCGGAGATCATCGACACTATCAACAGGTCTGAAATACATTAAGGTTTTTAGTTATCCTCACTCACACAAAAAAAAAATCCAACGGGTTCAAGTCGGGGAATCCGGGCTGCCACGGAATTTGTGAGCCACAAGCGAAACACCTACCGAAGATTCGTGCTACGTATTCCTGAACAGCCACATGAAAGTGTGCTGGTACACCATCACGCATGTACCACATACGCGATCTTTCACCATAAGGATAATCATAGTCACGCGTAAACCATGCAACGTATACGTAGCCTTAGATAGTAACTGTTCATACGTTCTGTATGGGACACGAATGGTCTCCGGACCTATGTTTATTAAGATTATTTGCTTGTTTCATAGTTCTCTACTCGCTCCTTTCGTTGTACCTATATATAGTAGAACACCCCGGATACCCGTCACTGTACAAATCAGCCGTTTTGATCTTCTCAAGAAATGTGAGTAAAGTAAACTGGAATCACATCTTGTACGAAACACATGATCCTTCACATAGCCGGCGATCATTACATAGAAAGCTTGCAACGGTACATCAATAGATTGGCTTTTGTTAATAACTTCATGTAAAATATTCTTCCAATAATAAATAAAACGAGAAGCCAGATATATATTCACATGACGTTTTTCCTGGTTTTGTATGAGGAATCCATTCCCAAAATATTGTCAATGAATTTCTAATATACTCTGTAGATAGCGTGACCTGTGCGGTGACTATTCCGTGTAGTCAATGCTACAGGGAAAGCTAAATGACTATTTTCTTTTACAGTGACTTCGTAAATTGCGTGCTTGCTTGAACAGGGTGCAGGTGACCATTACGTAAAACATTAACAGAAGGATAGGCGAATTCCACTTGCGAGACGGTAAAATCTCGGTTTACAGAAATCTACTAATGGCAGCTAACGGCTACGTCAGTTGACCTCTAGTGTCAGCCAGTGGTTACATAACCGAAGGTACACAAAGCGAATTGAAAACCAAAACAAAATATGTTTATTCAGCAACATTTCATGGGATAAGTCCTTGACTACTAGAAATAGTATTTTACCAGTTGCAACTACAGAGGTTAATTCTAGAAGATACTGTTTTCTTTCTAAATGTTTGTTATGTAGCCAGCTTTTAAGCCACAGCAAGCTTGTCATCAGATTAAGTCATGCAGATTACACTGGAAATCACGATGATCATCGAAAACATCCACTTGATTGAATCTGCTACTTTTCTGCTGTCACCTCTGCTACTAGAACAAGAGCGAAGCACGTGGATAAGAGCTGTTATCAAAATGTACTTGCCGTAGCAAGAAAGAGAACAGGAACAAGTTTTCTTCAAGCATACCTTCGAGTTACATCGCAGACACGATTTTCCGAAAGTTATAAACTGACACTATAGCGCTGCTCATATCTTGACGTATGTGCATGGCCCGCTTCATCTACATCTACATGCATACACCGCAAGCCACTGCACTGTGCATGGCGGAGAATACCACGCACCTCTACTGGTCATTTCCACTATATTCGACACAATCGTCTTGAGAGAATCGGCAGCTGTTTTAGATGATTAAGATAGTTCTCATTTATTGCCTCATCTCAGTTGCACTGAGTTGCAACTGAGACGGAACAATAAATGAGCATTATCTTAACTAGTCATTTCCTTTCCTTTTCAACTAGCAAATATATCAAGGGAAAAACGACTGTCTTTAAGCACCCGTACGAGCCGTGATTTCTCTCATCTTACCTTCGTAGTCCTTACGCGAAATATACGTTGGCGGTAGTAGAATCGTGCAGTCGACTTCAAGTGCCGGTTCTCTAAATTTCCGCAATAGTGTCTCGCGAAAAGAGCGTCATTTTCTTTACAGGGATTCCCATTTGAGTCTGTGCTGAATATGAACCATTATACGTATTGCAAAAAAACTTAATGTTCCCTTGCCCCTGCTCCCTTACCGGTGTAACTTTAATGTAGCTCACTCTCATAGACACTGTCACCAAAATCATGCACAGTTTTCTCCTTGTCAGGTCTGTGGGTCTGAATCTTGGATACTCGTCATCTGATTTCTTTGCGCTGAAATCTCACGGAGCGCTGCAGCATGTTGTTTCAATGGTTCAAATGGCTCTGAGCACTATGGGACTCAACTGCTGAGGTCATTAGTCCCCTAGAACTTAGAACTAGTTAAACCTAACTAACCTAAGGATATCACAAACAGCCATGCCCAAGGCAGGATTCGAACCTGCGCATGTTGTTTCACGTAAACATTATTACTGCGAGGAATGCTTCGTGAGTGCAGTTCGTAAAATATGACATTTTCGTTCGACATAATAGCGTTGTTACCGGAAGGTCTATGCGTCAAAAAATGGATCAAATAGGTCTGAGCACTATGGGACTTCACATCTGAGGTCATCAGTCCCCTAGAACTTATAACTACTTAAACCTAACTAACCTGAGGACATCACACACATCCATGTCCGAGGCAGGATTCGACCCTGCGGCCGTAGCAGTCGCGCGGTTTCGGATTGAAGCGGCCAGAACAGCTTGGCCACCGCGGCCGGCTCTGTGCGTCACCTTTAGGCGTTACGAGAGGCCAATACATATTTGCTGTAACGTTAAAGCTGGTAATTGAGGTGGCTGTGTGTCCTATGGTATGGGCACCGATATTAGATTCGGCGAATCGAGGAAATCGTCGGAAATTTGTGGTAAGTTCTTATGGGAGCAAACTGCTGAGGTCATCGGTCCCTAAGCTTACAGCCGGCCGAGGTGGCCGAGCGGTTCTAGGCGCTACAGTCTGGAACCGCGCGACCGCTACGGTCGCAGGTTCGAATCCTGCCTCGGGCATGGATGTGTGTGATGTCCTTAGGTTAATTAGGTTTAAGTAGTTCTAAGTTCAAGGGGACTGATGACCTCAGAAGTTAAGTCCCATAGTGCTCAGAGCCATTTGAAACCTAAGCTTACACACTACTTAACCTAACTTAAACTAACGACAACACACTCACCCATGCCCGAGGGAGGACTCAAACCTCCGACGGGGGCGGGGGGGGGGGGGGGGGGTGGAAGAAACCGTGCGAACCGTGATAAGACGCCTCGGACCGCGCGGCTACCCCGCGCGGTGTCGTCGGAAAAAGCGAAATCCCAAGAACCAACTCTGAAGTTAAGTAGTTATGTATTTTCTGTCTTTGAACATAAGCGACTGTACGAGAACTACGTACGTGGCACAGAGGGACTGCAGAAGGTTTTCGTCCTACGGGAGATGTAGTGTTACAAGTGCCTACGGGAGGTGTACTGTTACAAGTGCTCACTGCGGAAAGTCGAGACGAGAAAATGCAAAAAGTCCTACATCACTGGTCAGAAATCGGTAGTCCAGCTTCGGCGCACCTGTGACTGACGCCGAGAGAACTGTATGTTCATAACAATTTGGTGTTTTATAGGCTGAGATCTCTCTTCTCCACCTTCCTGTGAGGTGAGACAGGCGGTCAGTCCGATGTGACGGTTTTCCGAGAGCATCGTGGAACTATTCCAGAGCATTGTCGTCTACCTTCGTGTGTCGGCACGAGGAAGGAGGAGGAGGAGGTTAGTGTTTAACGTCCCGTCGATAACGAGATCATTAGGGACGGAGCACAAGCTCGAATTAGGGAAGGATGGAGAAGGAAGTCTGTCGTGCCCTTTCAAAGGACCCACCCCGGCATTTGCCTGAAACGATTTTAGGAAAATCACGGAAAACCTAAATCAGGATGGCCGGAGACGGATTTGAACCGACGTCCTCCCGAATGCGAGCCCATTGCGCTACCTACTGCGCCACCTCGCTCGGTGCCGCGAGGAAGGGTTACTTGCCTTTTTTTTAGTACAAATAATATTAACAATTGGTGCCAGTACGGCGTTTGGTGGGGGCGGGGCTACACTGTTGTTACTCCTCCTTTGATGGAGTGGAGACCCTCTACTTGAACGCCTTTGCTCAGCACTCCCAAGCCGTTTTGGATTACGAGTTCGCCCGAATGGAAGTCAGCAACCACGAGCTTACAGGAGGTGTCACTGGAAACCTCCACGTGACCAACAAAGACCCACTGTGGTCGAGCGAATCAGATGGGTAGTTCTGCTGACTGAACTATACTCGGTAGGACCCACAGAAAAAGCGTTTGCGTTCCTACTGTTTGTTCATCTGTATCGCTTCGCGCTTCTGGTTTCGACTCTCGGCTTCTCCGATATTAACACTGGCGACTGTTGATGCAGGTCACGACAACTCACGTAATAAATATAAATAACAGAGGTAGATTTGAGAAATTGTGACGACACTTGTAATGGTCTTTGGGAGTCCTTCTACTTAAAACGCCACTAACGTGACTGTCAAGGAGTTTCTAAGCACATAGCTGTTTATTCGACGACGTTTACAGTGTGTGGATATTACGAAAAGCAGCTTGTGTATCTTCTACAAGAAGATACACAACTTCATACTTCTAAAATCAGGCTGTCTCAAGAATTCAGATCTACCGACCGCACAAAATGATGCGAATTCATGTTAACGAATCAGAAAGTAGACAGTGAATTCATCAAGAGTATCATCTTTAGTGATATAGTCTTTTAACCGGTTTCGTGAAAAAGTAATTTTAGATTATTTGATTATAATATTTTGAAGATAACACCAGGAACTCAGTAATAGTGAACAGAGAGTTTTGCCGCTGTGTGTTATGCAGTCTCGTCCGAATAGTGGTTGCATCAAGCAGAGGGTGAAACCCGACACGTAGCGAGAACACTGGGCTTGTTAAGAGACAAGTTCTCCGATTTGTGAGTTTTCGTAACAACAAAGCGAATTAGTGGAGAGCAATCTGCGATTTGACACTTTTTTTCTAAGAGAGTTTCTGAAGTTTCATGCGAACAGTAATAAATCATAAGCAATTCCTTATCTTAAAACCGAGTTTCAACACATACATTCTGAAATACAATTGCCATCATACGGTGAAGCCATGGAAAATCACGTTGCAACACTGAGAGTGTACCAACAGTCACGGAGGCCATTTGAAAAGTATTAGATTTCGTATGTAGTCGGAGGGAATTTATTTTTCAATTTGAATAATTTGATATAAATTTTGCAATTTTAGACAATACATTGAGCTGTGATAGCTCTTTTCTTCAAATATGGAGCGTAAATATTGTGGCGGCGTCCTCAAGGCCTCAGGGTCACGCAGACTTAAGAAGCTTGTGTTAACTGCGGAAGGAAACAGAGAGGGATGGTAGAGTACGAGACTCGTGTAAGCCCTATTAGAAAGTGGAAAGTATTTTTACATAATTTCGACAGCCTTCGCGGCCGTTATTATGCAAATAGTATTTGCAGGCGTGTAGTACCGCGTGTTTTTGTTGAAAACGCCTCTAACGTTTCTTTGCCGTTGCCCATTTATGTACAACTTCCAGCTACTGCTGTCCATAGACGGTGCTCCGACTTAGACATTTGTCGTAGCGTGATACAAGGTTTTAATATTCTCGTCATATATGGCCGCCGTCTGTGCTTTCAGCCAATTTTCTACGCTGGTCTGCAACTCATTGTCAGTGCCAAAACGTTGTCTTCATAGCCAGCGGTTCATGCAAATAAAGATGAAAATCAGAGTGAGCAAAGTCCGGACTGTATGGTGAATGACGAAATACTTCCCATCGAAAACGCTACAGGAGCGTCTTTGTTGCAGATGTGCGGCCAGCCATTGTCATGAAGAAGGGCAATGCCAGTTGACAACATTCCTCTTCACTCGTTCTTAATTGCGCTTCGTATACGCTGAAGGGTCACACTACGAATCCCACCAACAAAACTTATTTTCGGTCCCAGAACACAGTAGCCCTAAAGTTTCTAATGGAGAAAGTTCACTTCCACATCTTTGGTTTACTCGGGGAATGAGAATGCATCCAGTGTTAGGATTGCTTTTTTGTTTTTTTCATTTTCGAAATGAACCTATGTCTCATCCCATGCTACAATTTTGTTCAAAAAAATCTCCTCCATCATGGTAGCTGGAGAAACGTTAAGGCTGCGCCCATTCGCTGCGTTTTGTGACGGTCGCACAGCATCTTTGTGACGGTCGCATAGCATCTTGGGAACCCATCTCACACAGAGTTTACGGCACTGAAATCTCTCACTCACAATAGTAAAGAGGGCTTGAAATTTCGTGAAACGAATAAATCAACACAGATATTGTGAACCGACGATTTTCTCGAATAGCCTGATACACTCCCTGACATCATCGGATGACACTCACTTCCTCCTCTGACTGCCTGCATCATGAACGTCTGTATGTCATGTGCCATTGACGCACTTCGTTGTCACCCATGACAGTTCCACCACACACATTACTCGTTCGCCAACGAATTTCGGATGCATTGCCCCCTCAGCATGAAGAAATCGAATGTCAGCATGCACTTCATAGTTGGCAGGAGACACTATTACCGAGCAAGGTGACGCAGTGGTTAGCACACTGGACTCGCATAGGGAGGACGACGGTTCAAACCCGAGACCGGCCATCCTGATTTAGGTTTTTCGTGATTTCCCTAAATCGCTTTGGTTCCTTTGAAAGGGCACGGCCGACTTCCTTCCCCATCCTCCCCTAATCTGATGGGACTGATGACTTCGCTGTTTGGTCTCCTCCCCCGAATCAACCAACCAATCCCTAGTTTCAACAGTGAGACTCTACTATCCCACTCATGTTTACGTGCTCACTACGCGTTCAGAACTGACAAGTCCGGTATGACGCGATCAACGGGCATACTAGAGACGCTGCCCAACATCTCTGCGCGGAACTTCATAGAATTTCCACAGTGTTTTTAATTTCGCGGCCGATTTTACCTAGAAAACAGAAAATAGCACTCATGTGTTTACGGTATCAAAGATTGTCAGTTTACTTCTCACGGAAAATCTGTTAAAATCTCAAGTTTTCGACGAAATCCTCCATCGTCTTCATCAGGAACGACTGACTATCCCCAAAAGCGGCCAACTTCTTTATGGAGCATTTTGAGGAGCTTTTTAAGGAACGCGAATTAAATTTTGCTCCATTTCGCCAACCTTCTTTTTATCGTTATGTTGACGGCACATTTATGGTATGGTCAAATGACGTCGGAGTTTTGGGCATCGATCACATGAGCTACATCCAGTTCACTTTCGAGACAGGGGGAAGGAAAGCTGCCATTTTTAGAAGTTTCGGTTGGACGAAAATCGGATGGACAGCTCCACCACGCTGTATACTGCAAGCTGACGCAGACTGATTTATATCTCAGTGAGCAGAGTTTCCACAACCCAGTCTAGAAGAGAGCTGTTTCTAATACACAACTATTTCTGACAAGAACCACCCGGATTCCGCGATCAATCAGTTGAAATACGTGTTGCGAAAGAATGGCTATGAAGTTCGAGATATAATGTTAGCGCTCTCCAAGAAACGAAAACGTGAAAATGATGAAGACTCAAATAACGATCTAGCCGTTTGCTTCATATTTTCTGTGGTGCTACATCTAGTAAACTAGGTAGAGTCCTGGTAAGGAGAAGCATAAGACCTTGATTTCGATCACCTAAGAAGATAAAGGAGATGCTATTGCTGATTAAGGACAGTGTCAGACTGCCTGCAATTTATTAGATTCCTTGTGTGTGCGGGAGCAACTACATCGGCCAGTCTAGGCGTACTATGACTGCTATGTAGAACATCAAAGGCATATTAAAATCGAGAACTTAAAGAAGGTAGATTGGGTTTAACGCCCCGTCGACATCGAGCTCATTAGAGACAGAGCACAAGCAAATGGTTCAAATGGCTCTGAGCACTATGGGACTTAACATCTATGGTCATCAGTCCCCTAGAACTTAGAACTACTTAAACCTAAGTAACCTAAGGACATCACACACATCCATGCCCGAGGCAGGATTCGAACCTGCGACCGTAGCAGTCGCGCGGCTCCGGACTGAACGCCTAGAACCGCTAGACCACCGCGGCCGGCCCAGAGCACAAGCGCGGATTGTGTCAAGGATGGGGCATGCAATCGGCCGTGCCCATTCACAGGAATCATCCCGGTATTTGCCTGGAGAGATTTAGGGGAATCATGGAAAACATAAATGTGGATGGCCGGACGCGTGTTTGAGCCGTCGTCCTTCCGAATGCGAGTCCAATGTGTTAAGTACTGCGCCACCTCATCCGGTGTCGCACCGGCATCTACAGTTGTTGAGCGCAGTTTCACAAGTAAACACAGAATAACGTTTAATGGAATTAAAATCTTGTTAAACGCATCGACGCACTGGGATTCTGTTATTGAAGACGCAGTAAAAATTAGAATGTTGTGAGAACAGCGTCAACCGGGAAAGGGCTGTAATCTCTGTGGTGTCTGGAAGTGAGCTCTCCAAGCTAAGAAGACAGAAAAATGCAGTGACATGTTTACGTTGGTGCAAGAGCACAGGCGTCACCAGTGCAGACATGGACACAATCTCTGGTAGAATCGCGTTATGATAACGTACGCCTATGCGTAAGTCGTCTATGGACCATAAATGGCCAGCACAACATCATCCATGACACTCAGTTGTTTCTGAAGATGATGGAGGATTTCGTCGAAAGGTCGAAATTTTATCCTATTTGACAGGGCAAGTAAACCGAGAATGTTCTACTCAAGGATGTCATCGCGAGGAATTTGAATCTCAAACTTTTTTTTTTAATATCTTATGGGACTTAACTGCTAAGGTCATCAGTCGCTAAGCTTACACACTACTTAACCTAAGGACAAACACACACACCCATGGCCGAGGGCGGACTCGAACCTCCGCCGGGACCAGCCGCACAGTCCATGACTGCAGCGCCCGAGACCGCGCGGCTAATCCCGCGCGGCCTCAAACATTTATGTGTTGTTCAATACTGCAGGCAACATACAGCTCTATTTATATTCACAAGTATGCGAAACCCCGACAAAGTACTTGGCTTGCCCCACACTGAGAGGTTTCGTGGTGGTTATAGAACTAGACTGGTACTCGGAAGAAGTGGTATTCAAATCACCGCCCAGCCACCCATTAGCTGTTACTATCTACGCGGCACGGCTTCGCACAGGTAACACTGTCTACGGCAGGACGACTTGTCTGGCATAACGGTAACAAATTATATACCCAAACCTTCCTCCTGAATCAGTCTATCTATTGGTAAAAATTACTACAGTAGATCCTGGGATTACCCTTTACATACAGACAGAAAAACTCAGTGGGAGACTTGAATCTGTAACATCTGCGCGGGTGAAACCGCCCGGAAAACGCTAGTATGTAGATAATAATAGCGATAATAAAACATATTTCACTCATCACTTTGACACATTACTTTTTTCTTATTTTTTCTCGAAAACCTTACTGCCAAAGCTATGCAGTGTATAATTCTAACACCTTGTCTTCTTTCTGAGCTTAACATCTCACACATTATAGAGGGATACTGACTCAGTTTTTCAGACTAGCAAATGAGAAGTATCGATGCAACAAAATGGAAACCAGACTTCATCATTATGGTACTGAAATCAGCTGACAGTGTATGTACTGTTACATTATGAAAAAAATGAGTGTATCGTGTAATGTGAGCGGTGTCTGGAAGTGAAAAATGGATAACAATATAGCACTATCCTTTTACCTTATTAAACACCGGCGTAACACCATTTCAAACAGATTAATGCTGTATTCTGGAGGATGTAGGCTGCAATCTTCATCCGTCCATCCTGGTTTAGGTTTTTTGTGGTGTCCCTAAATTGCTTCAGGAAAATGCCGGGATGGCTCCTGTTATATGGCCACGACTGATTACGTGTCCCATCCGTGTCAAACTACTCTTCCAAGTCCTTTGCTATCTCTGACAGAATTGCAATGTCATCAAAAAACCTCAGAGTCTTCTTTTTCCCTCCTTGAACGTAAATTGTTACTCTAAATTTTTCTTTGATTTCCTATAAAACCCAAAAATCAACACAAACAAAGTTTTATGCTGTGATCGCAATTAGAGTCCTGCATGACCGAGTAAGCGAGCACAAAATACGAGGTGGGGCGAGCACACCCTAACTAGATAGGCTACCCGCACTAGTCCTGGTGACCGAGCATAGAAGCCGTGACCGAATACGTAGCACATAACTTCAAACACGTTACACGTGTTATTATCCGTGAGACACTGCAGCCAGTACGGGCTTCTCATTTGTGGTGTCTCTCTCTCTGTAATCAAGCAGCGCGAGGAAGCCAGTGTAGTAAGACGTAAGATTGAAACCAATGTTTACACATTAAAGAAACGGGAAGGTCTAAAAAGCCAAGTATGGAGTACATTTCTGTTGGTTGTAGATGAAAACAGTGGGTCTGCTGGGTACGTATCGTGCATAAACTGCTCCACTTTATTGTTTTTCAGTCGGGAACCACTCATTTAAAGAAACACAGTTGCAGGAAACCTCACAAAGATCGTTTCTTTGGCCGTCCTTCCGTGATCTTAATATGCTTGAAATAAGTGAAAAGCAAGAAATTCTTAGCAATGTGCGACAATGTGTGCTACGTACGCAGGTACAACATGCAATCATTAACATAATCGTTTTTGCATAGGTAGTGGAAAGTGTATTATAGAGAAACGGGAATGTTGTGACTCTTATAATATTTCATTAACGTAAAACATCTCGTTTTTATGGGAACGGGGGTCGGGTTGTTTAGGGGAGAGACCAAAAAGCGAGGTCTTCGGTCTCTTACGGGAACGTTTCGACGATTTCCATATCAGTTCTGTATTACTTGTCTCTTTTGTTTATTATCATAGATCCTTCAAGTACTGTGTCATCACCACCCAGAAAGAGAGATCGTTTCAAGGAATGGAGGAACAGCAAATCATCCGCAGCAGATGAAGTAGATCTGTACATTTTAATGCACTCCGGAGATGATGATATCTTAAAGTGGTGGAGCAGACATGAAACAGATCTGCCAGATTTGGCTGCAGATGCAAGACGTATTTTATGTATCCCAGCAACACGCGCACCTAGTGAAAGATGCTTTAGTAAAGCCGACATGTTACTAACAAATTGCCGCAGCCAATTAAATCCTGAACGCGTTAGTGATTTACTGCTGATCAACAATAACTATAATTTTGTTTTGTTGCAAACATTTGAAAAGTATGACAAGTTACTTACGTCTGTACATGTTTAATGTTCTTTGTATGCTTTCTGAGGTGTTGGCGTAAGTGCCAACACCGTGTTGCTTGAGGAGGCCGAAATGCACGCTGTTAAAGCTCACGCAAACTGTCGTGAGGTCTGGAACAGGTCAGAGAAATAAGACTAGCAAAACAGGAGGTAACTGGTAGAATACTTAACTTTATTCCATAATTGGAGAACATAGGTCTGACGGTACAGGCTTTATAAGATAACCAGCAAAAGATAAATGGCGCCTTGCTAGGTCGTAGCAATTGACGTAGCTGAAGGCTATGCTAACTATCGTCTCGGCAAATGAGAGCGTATTTGTCAATGTAGCATCGCTAGCAAAGTCTGCTGTGCAACTGGGGCGAGTGCTAGTACGTCTCACTAGACCTGCCGTGTGGCGGCGCTCGGTCTGCCATCACTGACAGTGGCGACACGCGGGTCCGTCGTATACTAGCGGACCGCGGCCGATTTAAAAGCTACCACCTAGCAAGTGTGGTGTCTGCCGGTGACACCACACTTTCTTTATGAAAATGGTTGTCTTCTAGATTACAGGGAAAGCACTTATTTAATGTTTCCTAAAAAAGAAAGGGAAAATATATCTTTTGTTTGGAAATGAGACTCGTCTTCTATCTGCGATTGTATTGAAATATCATTTTACTTTCCTGATGCTGTCTCACGTACCCGTTCTTGGAAATGTTACTTTTGTATTAAGAGAGAGAGAGAGAGAGAGAGAGAGAGAGAGAGAGAGAGAGGCGTTGGATTTGTAGAGTAAAGTACAGTGCAGCGAGCCGGGGCTAGGCGAGGTCAGACGTCAGCGGTGACCGGTCATGCTCGGTTATCCGCGTGTCCGGAATCCGGACAACAGACATGGCGCGAGTACGTGACCGAGCCGAGTCGTGTGGGGCCTGACACGAGCTGCTCGGTCCCCCCGTCAACAGGCAAGCCGTGACCGGTCAAACACTGCGCGTTGCAGCACTCTAATCGCAATCTCCGTGTTGATATACAGCAGCGAGAAATGGACAACAAACAGATCAAACGACTGGATATTCGAAGACGCCAAAATCCAATTTTAACAGTTTTTATACATTCTTGTATAAAAAAAGAAGGAATGACATACAGAAGGAACTGAACATATTCAATCTAAGTGATAGAATACACCGCAATAAACTAAAGTCGGAAGCATATATTGAACGAATTGACAATGACAGAATCTCAGAGATATTTTTGGAGTGTAAGACAACGGAATGTAGCAAGACCGCTCATCAGATGGAAGGACAGATTCCCTCGAAGAAGACACCGACCTGCATCGATGAATATTATCAGTCCAGTCGAACGGCTGACTGGCTTCTTTAGAAGGCCTCTGCTAATAACTCGTCAACGCGTAAAATCTTCTTATCACTCCAGCTGCCGACGGAAATAAAAAAGGAAGGCAATACTTGGTCACGTCGAATTCGAGGTCTTTAGAAGCGAAGCAGTAGCTCAATTCGCCAAGCTTGGGAGAAGAAATGTAAATCAGTATAACAACTCCGTTCGTACAGAGAAGTTGTCGACGAGGTATTATTTCTTTAAAAAAGTTCGTGTTTGTTCACATGCTTCTCAAGATCAGCCCCAGTAAACATTCCACGGGGCCGGCCGTTGTGACCGAGCGGTTCTAGGTGCTTCAGTCCGGAACCGCGCGACTGCTACGGCCGCAGGTTCGAATCCTGCCTCGGGCTCGGATGTGTGTGATGTCCTTAGGTTAGTTAGGTTTTTTACATTCCACGGACGTAATTGAAATTCGTTAAAACATACTGAGAGTAGATTCGCGTAAGTGTAATAACGATAAATTGACTGAAGCAGGCTTGTATTTTTCTCGCCAATATGAATTTTTCGCTCCTCTGGAATCACGGTAAGAAAGAACTACAATCCGTAGCATAACTGCTCCAAATGGTTCAAATGGCTCCAAGCACTATGGGACTTAACATCTGAGGTCATCAGTCCCTTAGACTTACACTACTGGCCATTAAAATTGCTACACCAAGAAGAAATGCAGATGATAAACGGGTATTCATTGGACAAATATATTATACTAGAACTGACATGTGATTACATTTTCACTCAGTTTGGGTGCATAGATCCTGAGAAATCAGTACCCAGAACAACCACCTCTGGCCGTAATAACGGCCTTGACACGCCTGGGCATTGAGTCAAACAGAGCTTGGATGGCGTGTACAGGTACAGCTGCCCGTGCAGCTTCAACACGATACCACAGTTCATCAAGAGTAGTGACTGGCGTATTGTGACGAGCCACTTGACAGCCACCATTGACCAGACGTTTTCAGTTGGTGAGAGATCTGGAGAATGTGCTGGCCAGGGCAGCAGTCGAACATTTTCTGTACCCAGAAAGGCCCTTACAGGACCTGCAACATGCAGTCGTGCATTATCCTGCTGAAATATAAGGTTTCGCAGGGATCGAATGAAGGGTAGAGCCACGGGTCGTAACACATCTGAAATGTAACGTCCACTGTTCAAAATGCCGTCAATGCGAACAAGAGGTGACCGAGACGTGTAACCAATGGCACCCCATACCATCACGCCGGGTGATATGCCAGTATGGCGATGACGAATACACGCTTCCAATGTGCGTTTACCGCGATGTCGCCAAACACGGATGCGACCCTCATGATGCTGTAAACAGAACCTGGATTCATCCGAAAAAATGACGTTTTGCCATTCGTGCACCCAGGTTCGTCGTTGAGTACACCATCGCAGGCGCCACTGTCTGTGATGCAACGTCAAGGGTAACCACAGCCATTGTCTCAGAGCTGATAGTCCATGCTGCTGCAAACGTCGTCGAACTGTTCGTGCAGATGGTTGTTGTCTTGCAAACGTCCCCATCTGTTGACTCAGGGATCGAGACTCGAACCTCCGCCGGGACTAGCCGCACAGTTCATGACTGCAGCGCTTTAGATCGCTCGGCTAATCCCGAGCGGCAGGAGTCCATTCAGAAACCATTAAAATTGCTGCATCACAGGTCGTCCCCTACCTGACGGACTTACTTAATGACTCTTCATAGCAAGGGAGAATACCCGCTTGTTGGAAGACGGTCAGTGCAGTTATTATCAAAACGTCAGAGGACAAGGACACAACAAACCCAAAATCATATAGACATATCTGCCTAATGAAGGCTGTGTGACAGACTACAGTCATACAGACAGCTTCTGGGCCTCAGTCCACATCAGTATGGATTCCGGTCACACCAGTCTATCGATAATGCAGTAAACAGAGCTTTACACATAACTCAGAGCACACAGGAAAAATATGTGGTGGCAAAATTAATTAATATAATTGGTGCCTTTGACAACCTTGGTGGCCTGCGATATTCAAAAAGTTAAGACAAATGCAAATTCCAACAGCTTTATATAACAGCTTCCTTGACTACTGCAGAGACGGAGTTGTGGAATGGTGAGCAGGCCACCGAAGAGTAGACAAGAAAATCTCCAAAGGTTGCCCACAGGGATTTCCATATGTGGACACATATTTTGCGATGCTGTTATTGAGCCGCTAATAAACAACCTACATAAAGATGACAGAGTAAATGGGGTAGTAGCGTACGCTGATGATTTGCAGTGGTATCGGGAAACTCAAGAGGAAACTTAGAACAAAAGACTACCCAGCTCCTCGTAGACATCAATGGTGTAGTAACAATAAACTTGCAACTGCAACTGATAAATCGGTGTACTTACTATCGAAAGACGAACTTAAGAGAAACCCCAGCATCAAGCTAAATAACACAACCTTGCAACGCAAAAATGTGACAATATTTCTAGGTTTAGACACTGACGACAAACTGAAGCTCATTGAACATATCAGACATAAACCGACAAAGTAATGAAAATAATGTATAAATTAGCAAGACTAAATACTACAAAATAAAGGCTACCCACATAGACAACACGTACATATTACATCGCACTATTTGAATATATACACTATGTGATCAAAAGTATCCGGACACCTGGCTGAAAATGACTTACAAGTTCGTGGCGCCCTCCATCGGTAATGCTGGAATTCAGTGTGGTGATGGCCCACCCTTAACCTTGATGACAGCTTCCACTCTCACAGGCATACGTTCAGTCAGGTGCTGGAAAGTAGTTCCAAAACATACCAAAGGTGTTCTATAGGATTCAGGTCAGGACTCTGTGCAGGCAGTCAATTACAGGGATGTTAATGTCGTGTAGAAACAAGAAGGTGCTTAAAACATCAACGTAGGCCTGTGCTATTATAGTGCCACGCAAAACAACAAGGGGTGCAAGCCCCCTTCATGAAAAACACGACCACACCATAACACCATCACCTCCGAATCTTACTGTTGGCACTACACACGCTGTCAGATGACGTTCAGCGCGAATTCGTCATACCCACACCCTACCATCGGATCGTCACATTGTGTACCGTGATTCGTCACTCCACACAACGTTTTCCCGCTGTTCAATCGTCCAATGTTACGCTCCTTACACCAAGCGAGGCGTCGTTTGGCATTTACCGGCTTGATGTGTGTCTTATGAGCAGCCGCTCGACCATGAAATCCATGTTTTCTCACCTGCCGCCTAACTGCCATGGTACTTGCAGTGGATCCTGGTGCACTTTGGAATTCCTGTGAGATGGTCTGGGTAGATGTCTGCCTATTACAAATTACGACCGTCTTCAACTGTCGGCGGTCTCTGTCAGTCAACAGACGAGTTCGGCCTGTACGCTTTTGTGCTGTACGTGTCCCTTCACGTTTCCACTTCACTATCACATCGGAAGCAGTGGACCTAGGGATGTTTAGGAGTGTGTAAATGCCGCGCGGGATTAGCCGAGCGGTCTGAGGCGCTGCAGTCCGCCTCCCGGCGGAGGTTCGAGTCCTCCCTCGGGCATGGGTGTGTGTCTTTGTCCTTAGGACAATTTAGGTTAAGTAGTGTGTAAGCTTTGGGACTGATGACCTTAGCAGTTAAGTCCCATAAGATTTCGCACACATTTGAACTTTTGAGTGTGGAAATCTCGCGTGCAGACGTATGACACAAGTGATACCCAGTCACCTGACCACGTTCGAAGTCCGTGAGTTCTGCGGAGCGCCCCATTCTGCTCTCTCTCATGATGTCTAATGACTAATGTCGCTGATATGGAGTACCTGGCAGTAGGTGGCAGCACGATGCATCTAATATGAAAAACGTATGTTTTTGGGGGTGTCCGGATACTTTTGATCACATAGTGTAGCATGCTTTGCAGCGAGCGCCTGGGCGCATCGACTGAGGCTTGCAACACGTAAAATCCTTGTGAGATGTGGCCAAAGAAATGTTCTGCTCAGGTTGTCGAGGGCCTTCGGCACAACGTCGGCGGAGGCAGTGTGCGTGGTGATGGGAGTGTGTCCCATTGACATCTTCATCCGTCAAGAAGCAGCAGGGCACTGGCTGGAGAAAGGCAGACGCGACATAAATGTATAGGACATCACTGAAACGCGCCGACTAAACCGCTGGAACGATGACACTTGGCAGAGAGAATGGGATTCGACAGAAAAGGGGCGTCGCGTCTACCCCTTTGTCCCCAACATTAAGAAACGAATGAGGCTAAAGCGTATAGATCCCGCATGTGGTATGGTCCATTTGCTCACGGGCCATGGTCCGTATCCAGAATACCTCCAGCGGTTTGACCTCAGCCGAACATCCATGTGCACTTGCGGAGAACTAGGAACTCCTGAACATATCACAGTGTAAAATGACATACTCATGCACACACGACCCCAAACTGAGTATGACAACATGAGGTAAAAGCTACGAGAGCCACACGACACGTAAATAAGAGCAAACTTACAAACACGAGAACAGACTACTTGAAATGACACAGAGACAGGCACAAACACAGAAACGAAATTGGATGCTGAAACAGATGCAAACAGTGAGATTAATAGACAGACCTAGATGTAAGATTAGGCTAAATTAAGAAACATAGAAATGGATCAACTGTCATTTCAATATATATAGAAATGTTTTGAGTAATAAATGTAATTTCAATAATACAATTGTTTATTAAGCTTAGGGAATAATGGTTCAAATGGCTCTGAGCACTATGGGACTTAACATCTCAGGTCATCAGTCCCCTAGAACTTAGAACTACTTAAACCTAAGTAACCTAAGGACATCACACACATCCATGCCCGAGGCAGGATTCATATTGTGAAAATACGATCTGTCTTAGTACCTAGGTGGCAGGTCCTTTGCAAATGGTAGCAGCAAATAATAATAATAATAATAATAATAATAATAATAATAATAATAATGTACATTATCACTGAATGTACGTGCAAAATGATATCGTTCTACGGCATATAGTTCAGGAGATATGACGTCATAAACATTGAGACGCGTGAAAAACAAGTTTTTGCTTAAAATGGAGCACAGATTACTCTGTTCATATTCATCCAACGTTTCTCAGCGATTTTCAATAAACATTGAGCATAATTTTATATCCTTCATAAACTTTATCTCACTCAGATGCTTAAACGCAAATATTTAACTAATTTGTAAAGTTCTGTAATAAGATATTTGAAGCAGTTTTATACATAGTCGTTGGATTCTTTAAGCGATCGGGGGTTTACCGGTTGGGAGTAAATGCCCAAAATTAAATCCATTAATTTTCACACCCGTTCAATTCCTACAAAACTGAATAAGATGGTTCAAATGGCTCTGAGTACTATGGGACTTAACATCTGAGGTCATCAGTCCCCTGGAACTTAGAACTACTTAAACCTAACTAACCTAAGGACGTCACACACATCCACGCCCGAGGCAGGATTCGAACCTGCGACCGTAGCAGTCGCGCGGTTCCAGACTGAAGCGCCTAGAACCGCTCGGCCACACTGGCCAGCCAAAATTTAATACATTGACTGTAAACAATGGTAACAGGCAGCCAATGAGAAACAGTGTTATTGCATGTAATACGTAGTACGCGATGTGCTTTATATTCATATTAGTTGACAGTTCTGCAACAAACCGAGAAACGGCAGCTCTACCTCTGAATTCATGTTCCCGCTAATGGCAGCTTTGTCAGGAAATATACGTGTAAACGGTGATAAGTGCCCCAGAAACACGGTTGACAGTAGTAGTAACGTGTGCGGTGTTCGCGCCAGGATAGTGCTTTCCAGGGACGATTTGTACAAATCCGATGCTGATGTGGAGAAGTACGACTCAGTTAAAGATCGTGAATATGTTCTTGAACGCAAATGCTCTCCAGAAGTTGTTGCTTATCTCAGGAAAATGTGAATAATTGTTTAAGCAAGTAAAACAATGTTGTGTTGCATACCATAGTTTGCATGAGTTTAGGTGTCAATGTGACTGCAGAAATGTTAAGCGTCATCCATAACGTTGTTTGCGTGCTGTAGTGAGACGGTAGCAAAATTAATTTTACATTACGCTGAATAATACATTAATTTTGGAAGGTGTTATACTTTATTATTGTAAAAATTGGTAAAACAGATCATAGTGTCATAAACTGAAATAGTTCATACCTTTTAAATTTATGTCGTTGAAAGGTGTCACAGTAATTTTTTGGTAACTCGCCCAACAAAGTCAGTGCCAACCTGTGCCCTCCCTCTGCAAGTAAATACTGTTTAATACACACTGACTCTTTTTAAGAAGAAAATTTTTGATAGAATTTACGGTTTTAAAAATATGTCGCTCCTCTAGAAATGTTAGAAAGCAGTGACTTACGTGAATAAATAAAATCACAATGGAAGTACCGTTTTGTATTTTTTATGTGATAATGAGGAACAGAGTTATTGCATGTAATACATGGTACGCGATGTGCTTTATTCATATTAGTTGACAGTTCTGCAACAAACCGAGAAATGGCAGCTCTACATCTGATTTCATGTTCTTACTAACGTTCTCATCATCCATTCAGCCAGCGTCCAGTACAATATACACTCCTGGAAATGGAAAAAAGAACACATTGACACCGGTGTGTCAGACCCACCATACTTGCTCCGGACACTGCGAGAGGGCTGTACAAGCAATGATCACACGCACGGCACAGCGGACACACCAGGAACCGCGGTGTTGGCCGTCGAATGGCGCTAGCTGCGCAGCATTTGTGCACCGCCGCCGTCAGTGTCAGCCAGTTTGCCGTGGCATACGGAGCTCCATCGCAGTCTTTAACACTGGTAGCATGCCGCGACAGCGTGGACGTGAACCGTATGTGCAGTTGACGGACTTTGAGCGAGGGCGTATAGTGGGCATGCCGGAGGCCGGGTGGACGTACCGCCGAATTGCTCAACACGTGGGGCGTGAGGTCTCCACAGTACATCGATGTTGTCGCCAGTGGTCGGTGGAAGGTGCACGTGCCCGTCGACCTGGGACCGGACCGCAGCGACGCACGGATGCACGCCAAGACCGTAGGATCCTACGCAGTGCCGTAGGGAACCGCACCGCCACTTCCCAGCAAATTAGGGACACTGTTGCTCCTGGGGTATCGGCGAGGACCATTCGCAACCGTCTCCATGAACCTGGGCTACGGTCCCGCACACCGTTAGGCCGTCTTCCGCTCACGCCCCAACATCGTGCAGCCCGCCTCCAGTGGTGTCGCGACAGGCGTGAATGGAGGGACGAATGGAGACGTGTCGTCTTCAGCGATGAGAGTCGCTTCTGCCTTGGTGCCAATGATGGTCGTATGCGTGTTTGGCGCCGTGCAGGTGAGCGCCACAATCAGGACTGCATACGACCGAGGCACACAGGGCCAACACCCGGCATCATGGTGTGGGGAGCGATCTCCTACACTGGCCGTACACCACTGGTGATCGTCGAGGGGACACTGAATAGTGCACGGAACATCCCAACCGTCATCGAACCCATCGTTCTACCATTCCTAGACCGGCAAGGGAACTTGCTGTTCCAACAGGACAATGCACGTCCGCATGTATCCCGTGCCACCCAACGTGCTCTAGAAGGTGTAAGTCAACTACCCTGGCCAGCAAGATCTCCGGATCTGTCCCCCATTGAGCATGTTTGGGACTGGATGAAGCGTCGTCTCACGCGGTCTGCAGGTCCAGCACGAACGCTGGTCCAACTGAGGCGCCAGGTGGAAATGGCATGGCAAGCCGTTCCACAGGACTACATCCAGCATCTCTACGATCGTCTCCATGGGAGAATAGCAGCCTGCATTGCTGCGAAAGGTGAATATACACTGTACTAGTGCCGACATTGTGCATGCTCTGTTGCTTGTGTCTATGTGCCTGTGGGTCTGTCAGTGTGATCATGTGATGTATCTGACCCCAGGAATGTGTCAATAAAGTTTCCCCTTCCTGGGACAATGAATTCACGGTGTTCTTATGTCAATTTCCAGGAGTGTATTACAATTTAAAACGTACATCCAATCGGATTCATCACACATATATAGCCAAGACTCACGTAGGATACTTACATGGGTTTGTAGAGAATAGATAACTCATGGTGTGTTCATCTGTAACAAGTAATTACACTATGTGATCAAAAGTATCCGGACACCGTCAAAAACATACGTTTTTCATATTAGGTTCATTGTGCTGCCACCTACTGCCAGGTACTCCATATCAGCGACCTCAGTAGCCATTAGACATCGTGAGAGAGCAGAATGGGGCGCTCCGCGTAACCCACGGACTTCGAACGTGGTCAGATGATTGGGTGTCACTTGTGTCATACGTCTGTACGCGAGATTTGCACACTCTTAAACATCGCTAGGTCCACTGCTTCCGATGTGACAGTAAAGTGGAAACGTGAAGGGACACGTACAGCACAAATGCGTAGAGGCCGACCTCGTCTGTTGACTGACGGACCACCGACAGTTGAAGAGGGTCGTAATGTGTAATAGGCAGACATCTATCCAGACCATCTGACAGGGATTCCAAACCGCACCAGGATCCACTGCAAGTACCATGGCAGTTAGGCAGCAGGTGAGAAAACTTGTATTTCATGGTCGAGCGGCTGCTCATAAGCCACACATCACGCCGGTAAATGCCAAACGACGCCTCGCTTGGTGTAAGGAGCGTAAATATTGGACGACTGAACAGTGGAAAAACGTGTGGAATGACGAATCACGGTACACAATGTGGCGATCCGATGGCAGGGTGTGGGTATGGCGAATTCCAGCTGAACGTCATCTGACAGCATGTGTAGTGCCAACAGTAACATTCGGAGGTGGTAGTGTTATGGTGTGGTCTGTTTTTCATGGATGGGGCTTGCAACCCTCGTTGTTTTGCATGGCACTATCACAGTAGATTGATGTTTTAAGCAACTTCTTGCTCCCACTGTTGAAGAGCAATTCGAGTATGGCGATTGCATCTTTCAACACGAGCTAGTACATGTTCATAATGCACGGCCTGTGGCAAAGTGGTTATACGACAATAACATCCATGTAATGGACTGGCCTGCACAGAGTCCTGACCTGGATTCTATAGAACACCTTTGGGATGTTTTGGAACGCCGACTTCGTTCCAGGCCTCGCCGACCGACATCGATACCTCTCCTCAGCGCAGCACTCCGTGAAGAATGGGCTGCCATTCCCCAAGAAACCTTCCAGCACCAGACTAAACGTATGCTAAGGGTGGGCCAACACCATATTGAATTCCAGCATTACCGATGGAGGGCGCCGCCAACTTGTAAGTCATTTTCAGCCAGGTGTCCGGATATTTTTGATTACATAGTGTATATGTCTATACAGTGATACCTGTACATCATGTGTTGCGAGTCACATTGGAAGGAAGTTGTTGTCCACTTATCTCCAAGCACTGCAGCAATTCGAGCAATTCGGTTGTCGCGTGTTATCGCAGTGGGCAGCCGAAAATGATGTGGCCTATGTCCTCCTCCGCGCCGCAATGACGTAGGAGCGAATCAGTCAATTGTAGTCGACAGAAGTGAAGCCGGAACCATCCGTCCATGGTTAAACCAGTGACGGGACATCGTACAGGAAACTTCCCGTGGTAGATGCCACAGGAGTACCACGATCGTGCAGGGATATGCGGTAATATAGCTGCATAATGCCCTCCTCTTTGCTGGTACGATAGGCGCCACAAGGTTCTGATCTGCTGCTGCAAGTCGCGCAGTAAGAAATGCGGTATTTTATTGAAGCTTAACATCGCAGTTTCTCAAGACAAACCGCTCGTACCTTCGCATTGTTTACAGTCGAGGTCTTCAGTTTAACGCTATATGAAGCACAAATTTAAATTGATTTATTACAAACTATTTTGTGAGATAAGCTTCTCATTGTGTACCGTGCGTGCCCGCTTAGCCATATATCTATTTGAAGGTTCGAAAACTTAACACACAATATTTTTACGGACTATAAGACGCACTTTTTTCTTCGAAAAATTACCTCCAGAATTCAGGTGCGTCTTATAATCGAAATTAATATAAAAATGTCCAGTGTTTGATTTGAAATTCCCGCCAGTCTTAAAAATGGCCATATATTCGATGTCGCGGGAAACCTATCTCCATCTGGCAACAATGGATTCAACTGGCTGCAGCAATGCACCGATGCGACAAACGTGATTTGCGGGGATTCACAAACTTTCTAACACTGTCTACCTCCTGCCGCGCCGTCAGAAACCCATGACACAGTCTAGCAACGTCATTGCAGTCTACGGTGCCAGTGACCTTAAACTGAAAGTTATGTGTGTTATTGGTAGCAGTACAATATATTTGTTAGTAACAATTTTCGTAATGAAAAAAAACAAAAAGGTATTCATATGATGTGGGCTATAAATTGAAAGTAATAGCATACGCAGGAGAACATGGAAATTAGTATATGTAGGACACGGAAACAGAGCAGCCGAGCGGCATTTCTGCCTTCCACCAACAGAAGAAAAAACATTCGCGATTGGCGGGCTGATAAAGGACAACTGAAAAAAAAGAGGAAGACTAAATTTGCAAATAAAAGACTGAATGCAAAAACTAGAACATGTCATATTGAAATGGATTCAAGGACACCGTCAAAATGGCACTGGAATTAATATAAAAATGATTTAAATACACGCTCGTAAGCTAGCGCTGCAGTGGAACTTAACACACGTTAAGGGTGGAGTCGGTTGGTGCCATAGGTTTATGGACTCAGCATGCGAAACAAAACCAAAATGTCTAAGAAAATGCCACAAGAGTAGAAGAGAAAATATTATCTTTCCAAAGCATCCAGAGAAAACCAGTGTGGAACTAAGCCAAACAAAGAATATGGACGAAACTCCTCTGGCATTTGATGTGCCGAGTAACAGACCGGGTGAACAGTGCTATAACTGTAACAAGTGGACCTGAAAAATTCACTACACTGTTGTCCTTTCATGCTGTGCTGACGGTACTAAACTTAATCCAACCATCATTTTCAAGCGCGAAACAATGGCAAAATCTTCTGAAATACCGCCATGTGTCGTTGTTAACATACATGACAAGTTTTGGGTGGACGAAGCTGGTACGAAGTTATCAACAGAGTATGGGAGAGAAGGAAAGGTGTTTTATTCAAGAAGAGTTCCCTTCTTACGTTAGATCAGTTTAATGGTCATTTGAAAAATTCTGTGAAAGAGTAATTGAGGCACGGTAATACTGAGGTTGCTGTTATTTCGGGAGGACTTACTTCACAACTCTAATCTCTTGATGTCTCGATAAATAAACCATTTAAAGTGTATATGAGAGAAAATGGAACAAAATGGATGATGAATGAAACCTGACATAAATCCACGCCGGAGGGAACTTAAAAACGACCTACAATCAAACAAGTGTGTCAGTGGGTAAAAAAGTCGTGGTCTAAAGTGAGGCCGGCCGCTCTGACCGAGCAAAGGTTAGTTAGGTTTAAGTAGTTCTAAGTCTAGGGGACTGATTACCTCAGATGTTAAGTCCATAGTGCTTAGAGCCATTTGAACCTTTTTTTTTCTAAAATGAGAGAAGACATTATTGTTAAATCTTTCAACAAGTGCGGCATAAGTAACACTGTCGATGGCAGCGAATACTATCCTATAAATGAAGAGGAAAACGATGACAACGAAAAGGAAGAAGAAGAAGAAAGTTCAGATGATTATTTTCAAGGATTTTAAAGGTCAGTTCGGTTTTAAAAACTAAGATTTTTTGTCTGTCTTTGCAGTCTTATAATAAAAATGGGAGAAATATTATTTTTTTTAAAAAATTACTTAAAAATTAAGGTGCGTATTATAGTCCCTTAAAATACAGTAACCTTAGGTCCTGTTAAATTATACAATTTATAGGCGTTGACAGAATCTAGCAAATATCTCTGCCGCTATATGCCAGCAATTACACCGGGAGTGTGTTAGTATCGAAATTGTCAGCCATTAGTGTTTCTTGTGCAAAAATAATTTTGTTTCTTTATTATTATTTCACCACCCTACCCCCGACTCATACCGCCAGGGGATGGGCTGAGACATAAATACAAAAATATTTCAACATTTTCATTACTTAGAAACTTATTTGGAAAAATTTGTAAATTTGTGGTAAGCTCTTATGGGACCAAACTGCTTAGGTCAATGGTCCCTAAGCTTGCGCACTACGTAATCTAACTTAAATTAACTTACGCTATGGACAACACACACACCCATGCCCGAGGTAGGACTCGAACCCACGACGGGGGAGCCGCGCGTACCGTGACAAGACGCCTTAGGCCGCGCGGCAAACTTTTTAGAATTTCACATTATCGGCGCAGATTGAAATCAATCCACATCCGCCAAAAATTGACAAGAGTCGTCAATGACGACGCAAGATAATAATGGATGAATATGTTCTTCAAGTGAACATTGTGATATTGCTAGCAGGCGCCGATAGAGCTACTGTGACCGCAATCAATTCCGTTTCAGATAGTGCTGCCGTCACACGGATGCTCTGCGCAGCTGACGGGATATTGTGCAATTTCATCGGTAGATGTCAGGTGTATCGCTATAGCGATAGAGAGCCTATACAACTATACTGACATCTACCAACGAGATCCCGCAGTATAAAATTGCCCGCATAACGCAGCCTTTGGTTTGCAGTGCGATTGGCGGGCTGTAAGCATTATTTATTTGTGGAACACTCAGCACATACATATTTCTTTATCTTGTTTCCCATGTCGTATAAATTGATAAAAATTGTCAGTCAATATAATTGGAAATAGACGTTCACTCTCGGTAGCACTCGTAAGGCTGTTAGTTATATTAAGTCTGCCGACGGACGCTTAGCCAAAGGTGCACCACAAGGTGTATCTACCATCGAAGTGACCTTGACTTTCACTGAATTTTTGAACGCGCAGATAAGATATACTTGAGTATAATCTGCGCCATAATTGAAATCAAAATTAGAGTTATTAGAAACCTATATCGAATAGCATGATGTGGGATTATTTATCGTTTGCCATGTTTTGATTATAGCTCATTGTTTGAGATGGTGAGTGAAGTTATTGACACTAGGAAATAGTGCCAAATGGAGACATCGGAGCATTTCCGACACATTATTCCCTGTTTAGGATTGAATAGAAGTTGACAGCGGGGGACACAGGCAGAAATATTTGCGCTGTGTGTAGGGTTGTTGCAATTGGACAGAGCACGGCAAGAAAATGGTTTTGTCGTTTTAAGGAAGAGTGTTTCCACATTCTTCACGTTTAGGAAGACCATCAGAGTTTGATGAAGATCGTTTAAACGCATTAATCCACGTCAGTGTACTCGCGAACTGGGAAATGTGATGAACTGTTATCGTTCTACCACAATATGACATTTGCATGCAATGGGGAATGTTCAAAAATGGAGTGTATGGGTAACGCGTGCTCTAAGCCTGGAGTGGCAAACCTTTTAGCTTACCTTGGCCACAATTGTGTTGGGAGGGGGGGGGGGGGGGGGGAGAAATATTTTGGCTGCACATAATATACTTAACACTAACACGCTGAGGAAGAAAAAAAAGGGGGGAGGGATAGGGACGGTCGGACGTATGGCGTAGGTTTCGCGGGACTTTCAAATTGAAAATGTTCTTTCATCAAAACTTTGCACGAACGGAATTTTATAAATTTCGCGTTGTAGACGCTCACGGGCCGCACCGATACATGCCTTGGGCCGCAGGTTGGACACCCCTGCCGTATAGGCTGAGAAACGATATGTTAGTGAACACTTGTAAAAGTTGCAAACATGTTTACATGAACATTTTAGTAAACCTCTCACATTGGGACATAGTTATCATATAAAATTTGCAAAAGCGATACAACGAGAAACTATTCCACAAAGCTGGCGTCGCAAAATATTTCATAAGGTAAACAGGTCTCAGAAAACGTCGACAGAATGGTGCCCGCAAGAAATCTCAGTCAGCTCGAACCAAGAAACAATTCTGTGAAAACAATATTCTGAGCGTGATGACCGAACAGCGCAGTTACAGGTTCGCTCCAATGGTTAAGAGGTTGTCAGCAACCAGGTTACATGGGATAACGTCTTCAAGGGCGCGCGGCGTTAGACTGCCTACTTCTACTTACTGAGCTCCTTGACATTTCCGACATCATCGGATGTTCGCAACGCTTACGTCAGTGATTCTTTCCCGTGTACTACCAGCCTGTGTTTAAAGAAACAGCACTTCATCTTCTTCATACTTTTGTCGTTAGGCAGAGGGCGAAGAAACTCGAACTTACTGTTGTGTCGACTTCAGGACGGCGGAGGTAGGTGATATAATTTGATGTATACATGACATTCACAGTGACTATAATTCATTAAAATTCCGGCAAACCAAAGACGCAGTTACTGCCACAGGACTTACAATGGACGCTGATGAATCACGCCGCTTTGTACAATTTCTAAGTAAAGGTAACCCGAAGTGGCTCCCGATCGTTCTGACATCTGTGTGTGGAAATCGTTTAGATTTCAGAGCTATGCTTATCACCGAGTTTTTTTTCTTATTTGAAAACGTCAGTTACAAGTTCTCTATCTGTTGCAGATTATGTTAATTGAAATGTCTCAGATAGTTACCATTTGCTTTTATTAACGGGCGTGAAGCCTTTCGCGGTGCGTCAATAAAGTCTGTCCAACGTTAGCGTTCCCTCAACATCTTTATTTAGTCATCAACAACGAATTTAGAAAGAAAAACTTGGATTGTTTACTGCCCTGTTATACTTGCGAAAAGCTCCCAGGACAACTGGAATTTTTAGATCATTTTCTCTTGATTATGCCTTATGGCTATGCCACAGCATTTATATGGACCTAGATGAAGGTTTGAATAAACTTTTGGCGTGCAACTCGTTGGCTGTATGATTCCCATTGTATAGACTTTAAGATTCTCCGTTTCATATTAGTCAGGCGGAGGTTTTAAAAACCGTCGATTTTCTTATAGGCTTAATATCCCACAGACATGGGAGTCGACAGCATGAAATACTTTGACAAGGGCTTAACAAGCGATCAAGAAAAAATAATAAGTGACATAAAAAGGTCAGTTTTTTCCTATTTCTGCAGGGACAGGGACAACGTTTTTCCACTGTTCAGTCGTCCAATGTTTACGCACCTTACACCAAGCGAGGCGTCATTTGGCATTTACCGGCGTGATTTGTGGCTTACGAACAGCCGCTCGACCACGACATCCAAGTTTTCTCATCTCCCACCTAACTGTCATAGTACTTGCAGTGAATACTGATGCAGTTTGGAATTCCTGTGTGATGATCTGGATAGATTCATTCATTTCCGTGTCCAGTCAGCATTCCCAAAAAATAGCAGCTACGATAACATTGTCATTTCCTTTCTAAACACCTTGTATTGTGTTCGGGCTGTCCAGGAGGGGGCATACAAGTACATGGCTTGGATCTTCTTCAGCCCCGCAGTCGCAAAAAGTGTCAGCACTCACTGGAAGGATTCCCCATTTCTTCAGGTTGGTCTTAGGCGGTTGAGGGACCTCCATACAGTCTCTGGTCTGGATAGATGTCTGCCCATTACACATTACGACCCTCTTCAACTGTCGGCAGTCAACAGACGATGTCAGCCTTACGCTTTTGTGCTGTACGTGTCCCTTCACATATCCACTTCACTATCATATCGGAAACAGTGGACTTAGGGATGTTTAGGAGTATGGAAATCTCGCGTACAGACGTATGACGCAAATCACACCCAATCACCTGACCACGTCTGCAATCACCTGACCACGTCTGAAGTCAGTGAGTTCCGCGGACCACCCCATTCTGCTCTCTCACGATGTCTAATGACTACTAACGTCGCTGACATGGAGTACCTGGCATTAGGTGGTAGCACAATGCAGCTAATATGACAAATGTGTGTTTTATGGGGTGTCTGGATACTTTTGATCACATAATGTATGTTGAAAGATCATTTAAGGGCAACAGCTATGTTCTTTGTTGCAGTTCGTGACCTAACAGGTCGAGAGTTATCGACAGTGATCAGGGACAAGCTTGAAAGTTACGAACTTGATTTGTCAAATTTGTGTGGACAGGGCTACGATGGGACGTCCGCTATAAGTGGATATCTTCGACAATCGCAAGCTGTACTTTGTGAAATTTTCCTCAAGCTAAACATGTACACTGCATTGTGCGCATGGTCTTAATCTGGATTTGTTTTATGCTTGTTCTGTTCAGCCAGTTCGAAATTGCATTGGCACAGTATCAAAAATGTTCAAATGTGTGTGAAATCTTATGGTACTTAACTGCTAAGGTCATCAATCCCTAAGCTTACACACTACTTAACCTAAATTATCCTAAGGACACACACACACACACACACACACACACACACACACACACACACACACACACACACCCGTGCCCAAGGGAGGACTCGAACCTCCACTGGGACCAGCCGCACAGTATCATCAGACTTAAATTTCATTAACGGTTTGTCACAATCTACAAATATTGTAATAGAAAAAGATGCCAAGTTTCGTGATGAGCATATGAGAAGCAGCGGTCTTTTGCTCATGTATGAAACCAGATGCGTTGAAAGACACGATTCACTAGTAAGATTTAAGAATATTTACACTCTGGTATTGTACACTCTGGAAGTTCTGAAAGAGAGCCATTATCTGGATACATCAGCTAAGGCCAGCTAGATTCTTTGTGCATCAGAGAAGAGTGAATTCTTGTTCTTATTTCTTGTACTTAGAGAAATGTTTTCACTAACTTTGCAATGAGCAAGGTATTTCAAAAAGTTGACTGTGGTCTCTTACAGGCAACTGAATACATACAACACATTTGTGAAATCTTGAGTGCCTCACATGAAAATAAAGATAGCAAATTAAAAGGGCTATTCTGTGAAATAGAGTAATTGGTCAATTTTGATTATTGCTTTCTTATCAAGAGTGTCAAAACCACTAACCATCCTTTTGCATAGTTTTAGGCTTACTGCAATTAACATAAATGGCAGCCTTGTGCCAGAATTCTCATTATTTATGCTAAGAGAAAGAACACTGTTCTTCATTTCTGCCATTGTAGAATGGATAGCCCTGCCCATCACCTGGAGTAATTTTGAGAAACATGTAAAACCCTATGTCTGGACTCGCTTTGGACACAACTTCTCTTGCATATGTTGTTTTTCACTTTGTCTCCTAGCTGGGTGTTGATATCAATCTGGCACCATCACAGGAGCATCTGAAAGCTGATGAACTGGGCAAGAAAATTTTTCCCACTGAAAAGATTTATTATAATTTTAAAAATGACTCATTCCATATCAATGCAAGAGTTCACAATTATGATCCACAGAACATGCACATAATTAATTAAGACACTGTATCTTGTCCATCTCCAGGGACATGTACAGTTTGGAAGCATTACCAGCATCATAAATCTCAACTTCTTATGAACTGTCAAATCTTTGTCTCCATGGGCAGAGATTTATTGAAGTGCTGTCCCACAGATAGGAACCAACTGCCTTAACTCTAAATTTTAGGGTGATGTAACTCATCTGGAAAGATCTGAAACAGAAAGACACACATATGTAGCTAGACATACAATCACTTTGCTGTACTAAACTAACTGTTTCTTAGGTGATTTCAGAAAGTGTCAGCAGGAGTATCACTGCATGTGTAGTAACCTTGTAGCTTGAAAATACCATGTGAGACTGTGACAGAACTTTGTACAAGTACTTTTTACTTCCTACAACAGTGTGTTTGAAAGATTCATGGGTGACATCACCACTGTTGAAAAGTCCAGGTTTCCTAAATAAATGTGACTGTATGTTGATGATCCAAATTTAGGAGATGAGCATAGTACATGAAATGATGTCTCTCAACTATTCACAGGAGCAGCAAAATGGAACTCTGATCAGGACGTACGAATAGAGTGCAATAGCAATGAGATCCTTGTGGCAATACGAACAAGGACTGGTGCATTCAATGGTATGGTGTACCCTCGGGGGCTGTCGAAGAATTCCAGTTGCATGGCTGAATTTCTCCAACAGCCATCACCTGTCCGTTACAAACTGCCACTTCGCTCTTGCAACACGATGAGTACTGAACTTGTGAGTCTTTATTTTTTTACCTTTGTATAATGTTATTTGCACTGGCACTGAGCACTGCCACTGTTATGTTTCATCTGTTGTTCGTTGCACAAAACTGTATTAATTTCTTGTGCTACTTTCACCTTTGTTATCTGCAGTTCATGTAAGATTTAGATAGTACAGAACTTAATGCACATTTAGATATTTGAAACTAAGTTTAACATTATTACAGAAATGTGTATCAGATCACTTTTTTTTACCAAATATATAACAAAATTATGCTACAATCACAGAAAGTTGTGTGTGTGAGGGGGGGTTGTGCTAACCATCTGAAGTCCTTTCATTTTATTCTGAATGAATCTACAGTCACTGTGCAATGATTGCATAGTAAATAACAATAATACACACTTACATCCTAAAAACTTCAATGCTACATAAAAAAGAATGTGATGAAATTTTGTTTCTGCAGTGTTCAAGAATTATAATAATTTAGCTGAAGTTTTACACAGTATTGCAACACATTTGGAAAGTGTGTCATACTTGATGAAATTAAAGAAATGGTGTTCTGATGCAGTTTACTTTTTAACCATAAGCCACTTGTATATTTATTCAATAAGAATATCATTATTTCCTAATCGCATGCATCTGGTGATCACTTAGCAGAGAATTTTTGTTATGATTAAATAAGTTTCTGACACCTGCATTTAGATAGCAACATTTTCTTAGAATGAGTGTGAGGGATTTTGAGACTGCCAATCACAGAGCTGAAACATACTCATCTTCACAGTAAATTCACTCTGACAAAGTTAAATAATACTGGGTAATGAGGATTATTTCTTTTCTTTCACTTTAAAGTGGAGAGTTATGGCAATAAAAGCTAAAACAAATAGAAGTAAAAAAGTTATTTATGAAACTTAGTTGATGCTATAGCTGTTGAGAGCAAATGTGAAACATAAATTTGTAGCTAGCAACCTGAGGATGTGCATACTTTGCAAATGGAAAGGAAGTTGCACATGACTGAACTCCATTTCTTAAAACTGAAATGGAATCTGTTGCCAACTAAGAAATAATAGCAAGCCATTAAAAAAGACAATGGCAAGCAAAGTAGAAACTTGTGCAAATACCACTTAATTACATGAAAAAGATTACTTGAGATTTGGTTTTTACAAAATTATGAGGAATGGCTAAGGTAACAAAATAAACAGTGACAAACGAAAATATTAATGAAAATAAACTATAAAAAGAAGGTATGCACTAGCAAAGTATTAGTATGAAAACTGAATGGTAACAAAAGACCAACTATGAAGCATCTCACAAAATAGGCAGTTTACTTACTACGAATGTGTTACTTACCTGAAAATGTAGAAAAATCTAGTTCAACTCATAACAAAGTACGCTTTGCAATACATTTGCCACACCTAGTATATTTTATTAACAGTATGTGGAAGAAGTATTGTAAGACTGTTAAATTATCAAAACTTTCACTCTTGTAATTTTTTAAATTATTTCGAAGAAGCTGTGATATACTGATATTTGTGATGCTGCTCAATATAATTAAGCATGCAAAAACAGTTAAAATTGGAGTTATAAATGCAATTAACAGTCTGCGCTGACATTTTTTGCAAGGAATATTTAAATGGTAATATTTGTTTATCGTAACACAAAAAACTTGGTTTTAAAGTAAGAGCACCTGCTGATAATTTGTGGTTCAACAATATATGATAAGGTAGATGCCTGATTTGAAGACTTTTGCAGCAATATATGCAATAATGGAATATCCAGGATGGAAAAAAATATGTATAACAGGATAGACTCACCAAGCAGAGGAGGTGGTAAGCAGTGGAGGTGCACAAAAAAGTGGGAAACACTTAACTTTTAGTCCTTTGTCAAATCAGAGGAAACAAAACATAGTGCTCGCCAATTGGGAAAATGTGGAAAAGAACAGAGGGGAGTGGGGGGAGGGAGGGGGCTGAGAGCAGGACGTGGAGTGCAGAGAGTGAGGTACATGACAGATGGTACTTGGGAAAGATCTTGCTGTGGTGGTACAAGTACATTCATACAAATGAAGGTAGGGGAGAGGCAAGCCGAGAGGAACACAGAGGTGAAAAAAGAAATAGAATACTGAGGAAAGTATTCACAGTTGGAAAATGTTATAGAAGAGATGAAAAAGTTCCAAGAAGGGAGATGGGATGGAATGAAAGAGAAAATAACAACAGTGAATAAGAGCTTGGTGTTGGAACAGAAGAGAAGAAAGGTATGGAAGGACAAGCAGGGGACAGGAACTAGATAAGTTTTAGTCCAAGGTTTTTTTTTTTTTCAGAATGAAGCATGTGTTACAAGGAGAATTCCCACATGCACAAATCAGAACAACAGCTGTTGCATGGTAATATAAATGGGACACTACACTGAGCTGTGCATCATACTCAGCAATTGTTTGATGGTGGCTGTTGATGGATAATTTGTGAGTGGTCATACCCACATAAAATGCTATGCAGTGTTTACAGAAAAGTTGATGCACCAGGTGTTCAGATATTCCTGTTACAAATTTCTGGGGCTTGTAGAGGGGACTGAGGAGACAATATTCTTAACTGGAATGCTTGCCCAGAAATGTATAGTTTCTGTGCTACAGCCATTTGTAAACATGTTTGCTAGGTATGTATGCAACAGGGGGGGTGGGGGGGGGGGAGGTTACTTACATCAGATTGGCTGATGACATTTGACATCTGTCCTACTTCTCTGACCTATTTCAAGCTTCATTCACATGTCTGTGAGTGTTAGAGCAACATGGTAGAGTACATGTTGAAGAACAAACTGACATAATCCTGTATTGTGAAGCTCACAGTAATCGCAGAGCTGTTTGTCACCTTTATCAAGACCGTTATCCAAAATGTTCAACTCCATCACATACCCTTTTCACCACAATTACACTACGGCTTCAAGAAAGGGCTAACTTCACCACCAGCAGGCATGACTGTGGTGCTCCAAGGAGATGTGGCACAACTGAATTGGAAGAGGCCATACTGTAAACAACAGTGTTTCTGAAAACTGATTAAGTTTCCTTTTTGTTTCTGTGGTTATTAATGAGTGGAATAGTAGAACAAGCGATGTACTGAGTAGCTCCTAAAAAATTATTTGTAAAAGTGGTCGTGTCACCAATATGTGTCCAAATGGTTGTAGCATGGAAACTGTATGCTTCCGGACAAGAGTTTCAATTCAGAATATTATCTACCCAGTACCCTCTACAAGTCCTAGAAGTTTGTAATGGGGATTCCCAAACGTGCTGCATAATGTATCTGCATTTGCATGTGGTTCAGCCTTTGATGAGGTAAGAAATGCAAGTTACAGGGCTGGAGTATAAAGTGGTAGTGAATGTACAGGGAAGATCTTGCACGTGGTTATACACAGTATGACAGATACTACTGTGTGTCGTGTCAGCTGTTCAGTGCCTCCTCTATTTGCTGAGTAGCAGTATAGAAAAATATTACAGTATGGCAGTATGTGAAAAGTAAATAACAATAGTGTTGCAATTATTGCCTAGAAATGGAAATCAGCAGAAATGGTAGGAAACAGTTAAAAATTGAATGTGCAGAAGGACATTGAGAAAGAAATGCATATTTAAATTAAAATGCATAACCAATACTGAAACTTACCCATGTGTGAATTGGAATAAGCTGCACTTTAGGATGCTACAGAAAGGAGACTAATAAATAAACCACGTAGAAGAGAACTGTTTACCATATGGTGCATGGAATAAAATCAGTAATATGCACATGCTGGGAAACTATCATAAGAAAACAGCCAGTAGGAAGTGCTAAGGTAAATGGAGACAAGGCAGAAGTGAATTGGAGTGGAACATTTGCTGGCAGGTGGTATGGCACTACAACGAGAACTGTGGAGTAGTACCCGTTACATGACAAATGTGATCAGTTAGTGTAATGTAATTTCACTTCATATGATTAAATTAATTGAGAAAGTGAGTCCTCTCACAATGACCAGTGAATGTAAAATGGGAAATACCTAGTTTTTAATTTGAAATGACTGCAGAAAGTCATTTTTATTTTTATATTCATCATGAAAATTGTCTATGACACAAATTTTGTATGTCATTGCAGGGTGATGGTGGTATTGAATACTTCAATACTATTGTTATACAACCACATTTGAAACTGGTGACTAATCAAGGTCGAGGATTTCACATTCGATGTCGCTATCAAACGAAGGATAAACTTATCTCCAATAATATGAATGTGAGGTATGTAGCAGATTTAGCATGAATTTAATTTTGACTATGTTCTGTTTCTTAGGTTTTGACCTACTATATGAAGCACTAGAAACTATTGTATGGATTATTAAAAGAAAATCTCTCATTGAAAGACAGAAGCCTACTTTACTTATTTATAAGTGCCCTATATGGTGGGGAGCATAAAACATGGAGTTAATTGAGGCAACTGGTAAATGTATTGTCTTGAGATCAGGCTGCAGTTAAAAACTGAGTCAGTGATGAAATGTAAACACATAGCTGATTTAAAAAATTCACATAATCAGTGCCATACAGAGAAATTTCTTTGTATTTTGTATACACTACTGTTTGATTAAAATTTTTTTTTTTTATGTTGACAGCATGGTTGATGCAACTCCACTGAAAGCAGTGGCACCTATGCCAGGCTGCACAATGAAAATATTTTATGGCGATCCAGCCTTGAAAGAAGTTGCAGAAAATGTCAAGATTGGAGACCCTTTAACTCTTGTAATTTCAATAGATGAACAAAATACTTATGGTTTACGGGTATCAGATTGTCTTGTACGAGATGGTCTTGGATGGGGAGAGCAGAAACTCATAAATTCAGATGGGTAAGTGCTCTTTTTTTCCCACATAACATGAGTTTCAAATATCAGTTGAAATAAATATGGACACTTGTTGTGTGCCTGGTTTTCTTCTTTTATTTTGTGAGAAATTGTCATGTATTTCTGAGAAAATATTCATTTGAAATATATATTGACACTTTACTTTATTGACAATTCATGAAACAAAAGTGCCATTCCTTCCTTCAGTTCATTTACACTAATATGTAGTGAGCTAAATGGGTTTATATTTAACAGCATATTTTACGATGAGTCACAATGGACACAGCATGCAAAAGATAAATGCTCCTTTAATACACACAGTTTTATACATGTTATAGTAATGTTAATATGATAGTGGGATTCCTGGATAAAATACAAACAATGAAATGGCAAAAAAAAGCCATGCACTGTACAGTGGAAGTGTTCAACAGTTGATACATAAATTAACATGCATATACAATCCGTGAACCAGTTATCTTCAAATCATATCCATTGTGCATATCATAAAAGGACAATCAAACAATGGGTACACGTAAATGCATAGACTTCCATGGACAGAGCAATTGTTGTAAGAGTCTTCTGGCCACAGTGCTGTGTCATGTTATAAAATAACTGTCACTGATCAGAAATTGTGTTTTGATCACAGCTGCAGTGGCCTTCCTCCGAATCTACTCAAGACAAAAAGAAGGCCACTGCAGTTCTGGCTGAACCACTGGTGACAGTTATTGTACGATATTATGAGGTACTACATCAAGAAAACTTTTATGTTCCATGGCTAAATGGCTCCAAGGGAAAGACTGTGTGATGAAGCAAGCTGGGATAATTTTACTTCCCCTCTTGTTTTGCCATCTGCCTCCGTAGAATTAATTTTTTCACTTTTAACTAATTATCATTAACATACATGAATATAATCTGAATTTTCATGAAAGAGAAAGATTGGCCATTAATTTTAAAGATTATAACAACAGATCTAATTTTGTGCTTAGTTTTATGTATGTAATTGATTTTCTAATTTATGTTGACTATTCCTAGTTATTATCTTTTGTTATACGGTGAAATCGGCAATTGTTTTGTAACATAAATTCTGTTGTTGATGTGTAAACAAATATAAATTCTATACTAGTTATAAACATTTGGAAGACGAACCACTAGTATTTTTAAAGTATCTATTTGGCTCTAGTCGAAAACATGTTAGCAAAACCAGCCCTTCCTTAATTCCGAAGTAATTAACAGTTTAGTCAAAAGTATTGTTTACGTAACTGCATTTGTTAATATCATGATTTAAACATATAATTTGGCTTAACCCTTGTAGTAGAAGAAACTGTTAAAGAGAAGCAATTTTTCCATGTATTCAGTTAATCAAATGAGTTAAGTTTCAACTGTAATTTCTGTAAATTAAACATCGAACAATGAGAAGTTTCAGTATCTATTATTGCGATGATATCTAAGTGCCCAATTTTTTGTCATGAGACAGTCAGTCCACGGCCGAGTTTCAGACGAGGAACCTATGTTGGTTAGAATGACAACAATGCATCGACTTAACAGTGAAATAACTGTTACACCAATAGGCCATATGTAAAAATAATGACATTATCTCTTTCCATACGTACTTTTCTATTCTTCAAGAACAGTAAACTTTGTGGTTAGGTTTTTACTGCTCGTAGATGTTCAACAATAAACTCTTGTAGCAGTAAGTGGATGTTTGCCTGCTAACTATTAATGAGCCTTATGGAAAGTTAAACGACAGTGCACTTGCCATATTAAATGTGTATATGGGAGGCTGTGAAAAGTGAAAGTAAAAGACAGTGAAATGCAATTGAGCATCTATCAGCTACATCATCAAAAGTAGTCCGTGTTTGACTTCCACACCCCATTTTTCAGCCAGTACATCAACACAACGGACAACAAACAAAGGAAACAAAAGCAGACAGAACCTCTACAACTGGTACATGAATTCATAATAATCTGGATGCATACGCTGCAACTAATCAATTATCTGACTGAAGTTTGTTGAGTATCTGTGTGATGTTCTTATTCTGGCAAAACAAATGTACCTTCATAGCTCTTCAGCAAATGTCTGCTTTAATTCCACTCTTATTAGAGATTGCTTTCTATCAGATAAGAAGTGTTCAGTAATAATATTTACTACTTTTTTTCATGTAACCCACTCTTCAGTGGTGTATCTATAAAGGTGTAATGTATAAAACGTTTTGTAGAAACTTGAGTGTATTTTAGTAACCTAATGTTCATAGTGAATGTATATAGTGATTGGTTTAGTTATAATATATTTTATATGTGTAATCAACATGTACGTAAATCAGCAGTACTTAGGTATTCCATTACCACAACAAAATTACTTTTAGGCTATTGTAATATCAATAGATGCCAGTCTTAACAAAATATTTTCTTTTAGGTGCCCAGTAGATGGCGAAATTATGGGAGAGTTTGAATACAATGGAAGCAAAACTACTGCATCTGTACATTTCCAAGCCCACAAGTTTCCATACACAGCATCAGTGTACTACCAATGCAATGTTCAACTTTGCATAAAAGCTGGTGGTGGCTGCAATGATCTGGTAAAGTTATGCTTTTATAATTTACTATTTATTATTTGTAGGTTTGTAGTCTACATTTACGTCTACACCTACATCACTATACTGTAATTCACACTTAAGCACTTGGCAGAGGGTTCACAAAACTATTTCTCGACTGTTCCACTCTTGAATAGAACGTGGAACAAATGAACACTTAAATCTTTCTGTGTGAACTCTGATTCCTCTTATTTTATCATGACATCATTTCCCCCTATGTAGGTGGGAGTCAACAAAAATTTTTTTGCATAGATTTCACTACAAAGAAAAGTATAATTGTTTTAATGATTGCCACTACAACTCAGCTATCATATCTGTGAAACTGTTTCCCCTGTTTTATGATAATACAAAATGAGCAGCCCTTCTTTGAACTATTTCGGTGCCCCTTTTTAATTCTGTCCAGTAAGGACCACATACCATGCAGCAATACTCCAGAAGAGGATGGGCAAGCATAGTGTATAAAGTCTTTGCTAAGTGTTATGCCAATAAAAATACCATCTTTGGTTAACTGTCCCCACAACATTTTCTATGTGAGGTTTCCAGTTTGAGTTGTTTGTAATTGTAGTCCCCAGATAATTAGCTGAATCAACAACCTTTCATTTGTATGATCTGTCATGTAACCAAAATTTAATGGCTTTGTTTTTAAATACTCATGTGCAAGACTTCACCTTTGTATTGTTCAGGGTCAATTGTCACTGTTCTCATGACACATTTATCTTCTTTAAATCATTTTATAATTCATAAAGCTCATTTTATGATTCATATTGCCCTTGTGTCGAATTTACTATGCAATAAATGATAGCATCATCTCCAGACAATCTAAGTGTTGCTTAGATGATCTAAATTGTTTATATAGATTAAAACAGCAGTGGATCTAGATATTACTTCTGTTTCACTTAATGATTTCCCATCAGTTAACACAAACTGTAACTTTTCTGACAGGAAATAACAAATCCAGTAAAAGGCATTATGAAATGCCCACTGAAATAATGAGAAGAAAATAGCAGTATTTGCTTTTGAAGCCCTCTAAATTCCTGAATTACCTTTTTGCTTTTCAAAAATGTAATAAATTTAAGAGAAAGAGGCAAATACATGCATGTGAACTGATTTCTTTATAATGATGGCTGAAGTAATGCAGCACTATGAGTAAGGGTGGTAAGATATTACCAATTAATTCAAATAATGTGCTATTCATTTCCACTCTAAATTTCACTGTTTTTGCCCATTTCACACATACGATTTCTGACTGTGAATGTACACTAATATTATACTTGTGATCCTAGTACACTAGCATTATACTTGTGACCCTTTGAATATACTCACTTTCCTTTTGAATTTTGGCCACATAAATTCTCAAGCTCTTCTGAAATTGTAATTCCAAATTATGTAAAAAAAAATGTTGACAGCCATTCAAAATGGGTAGCTTTAACAATTAACTGCACCAGACACAAAGCATGACTGGCAGTAAATTATTATTACACACCATGCCCGGTTACAAATTTTGTCGAATTAACAAAAATTTTATGTTTCAGAGAGGAAACAAAATAGTGTTTAGGTTGAAAAAAATACACATTATGCAAAGAAAGAATTAGATAAGGAAATGACACCCTAGAATTAGCAGATGAATTTTGTTATTTGGGTAGTTAAAAAATGACTGTGGTAAAAGTAAAGAGGATATAATATGCAGATTGAGAAAAGCAAATAAAGAAGTTTTGAAAAAGAGACATTCATTACCATCAAATGTAAATCTAAGTGTTAAGAAGTCTTTTATGAAGGCATATGTGTAGAGTGTCACCTTGTATGGAAGTGAAGCAAAGATGATAAACAGTTCAGACAAGAAGAGAATAGAAGTTTTTGGAATGTGGCACTACAGAACAATGCTGAGGATTAGATGGGTAGATTGGATAACTGATGAAGAGGTTATGAAATGAATTGGGGAGAAAATAGATTTATGGGACAAGTTGACTAAAAGAAGGGCTCTGTTGACAGGACACATCCTGAGGCATCAAGGAAATGTCAGTTTGGTAATGGAAAGAAGTGTAGGGGATAAAAACTGTAGACTGAGACCACGGTTTATCTACCGCATGAAGAGTTGCATCAAACCAGTCTTTGGATTGGAGAACACAATAATGACAAAAACATAAAGAGAATTTCTAAAGTATTTATTTAATTATTTGAAAAAAATGGTTTTTTTCTCTACTTGTGTAATAGCAATTTTTTCTTGCATACCCATGGAATATTCAAACTAACTCTGTCCATGATGTGTTCAGGCAGGGCAATAGATGGCACAGTCATTAAAGCTTTGAGTCACTGACAAACAAAATTCTGAACAATATCCATAAGTATTCAGATATGAATTTGTAAGATACCCAACAGATTGGGTCAACTTAAGCTACCAATACTGGATGGGGGCTTTGTCCATGTAACATAATGTTGATGTTGCATGTGATGTCATGTGTGCAAATAGAAGAAGAACAGAACATTGACAGTATTTCTTTTGCACTGATATTAATTTTTGAAATGGAGTTTGGGGTGTCAGGCTGATCTGTAGTGTAGTATGAAGCCTAGGTTAGTTTGCGAGGTGATGTTTGGTTGTGAGTTGGCAAAGCCAATGAATGTGAATAGGAAATCTTAGATATTGTAACATGCTGATCTCTAGCCCATGGTCTAGATTAGGTTGAAAGATAAAGAGTTTGGTTGAGCTGTCAAAGTGGTATCAAACACTTTAGTTAATCCAACAGATTTTCTAGGCATTTTCTGGAACTTCACTACTTAACTAGCATAAAAAGCATTGAGCTAGGTGGTGTTCAGTAATCAGAATGGATGTAACATAAAATCTCATTTCTCGTGATTAGTTGCTAGTTGTAAAATTAGTAGTTGGTGACTTCGCTGTGAAGTAAATGTGAATGTACAACTGCAAGAAAACCGGTTTATGTGTTGTGTTAATGATACAGCACAATCAAGCTGTAAAGAAGGTGATTCATGAATTGCTTAAGCGAAATGTTCATCCTGAAAACAAAATTACTACTAAATATTCAACCAATATTAATGTGTTCAAGACTAAAGGGAGACTTGGTTGTATGGTCAAGTAGCTCCCAATAACCCAAGCACTGCTTCTGTGCACAAGACATAGTGCCCATAGTGTTGTGAACAATATCTGGAGGGACAACTTAATTCATAACATACAGCACCGTGCAGGGAAAATGTGGAAGTATAGAATACTGGGAGAATGATTTGTGATAGCATGTGCAGTGTAATTAATCGGTTTTAAAGCTAGTGATAATATGGTGTTAAGATACCTTAGGGATTTAGGGTCTCATTTTAGAGACAGCCAAAATCACCAACAACCCTTGTCCTAGTTTTTTAATTAGATACCATGGCACAGTGTATATCTGACACTTGCTAAAAGATATCCATGTGGAGCAAGATCTATTGTCAAGGGAATCTATAACCACAGTCTGTAGGCATGTTGACTAGTGATAAATGGGTTACTTGAAAACTTATTTTGCGATTTTCTGTGGATTTCCAAAGACTCTTCATCAGCTGTTATTCATCTCAGTCAAACATATGAGTCTTTACAGTCTGCAAAAAGCTTTATATTCAAACTACAGCTTTAAAAACTTTTCATTCTACATATACACTGAAGCACCAAAGAAACTGGTATAGGCATGCATATTCAAATACAGAGATATGTAAATAGGCAGAATACGGTGCTGCAGTCAGCAATGCCTGTATAAAACAACAAGTGACTGGTGCAGTCGTTAGATCAGTTACTGCTGCCACAATGGCAGGTTATCAAGATTTAAGTGAGTTTGAACGTGGTGCTATAGTCGGCGCACGAGCGATGGGACACAGCATATCCAAGGTAGCGATAACTTGGGGATTTTCCCATATGACCATTTCACGAGTGTAATATGAATATCAGGAATTCAGTAAAACATCAAATCTCCAACATCACTGCAGCTGGAAAAAGATCCTGCAAGAAAGGGACCAATGATGACTGAAGAGAATCATTCAACATGACAGAAGTGTAGCCCTTCCCCAAACTGCTGCAGATTTCACTGCTAGGCCATCAAAAAGTGTCAGTGTGCAAACCATTTAACAAAACATCATCAGTATGGGATTTTGGAGCTGAAGACCCACTTACGTACCTTTGATAACTGCAAAACACAAAGCTTTACACCTTGCCTGGGCCCATCAGACCCACATTGGACTGTAGATCACTGGAATGATGTTGCCTAGTCAGACAAGTCTCATTACAAATTATATCGAGCAGATGGATGTGTACGAGTATTGAGACAATCTCATGAATCCATGGACCCTGCATGTCAGTAGGGGACTGCTCAAGCTGGTGGAGGCTCTGTAATGGTGTGGGGTATGTGCAGTTGGAATAATATGGGCCCCCTGATACATCTAGATATGACTCTGACAGGTGACATGTACGTAGGCATCCTGTCTGATCACCTGCATCTACTCATGTCCATTGTGCATTCCGACAGACTTGGGCAATTCCAGCAGGAAAATGCGACACTCTGCACATCCAGAATTGATACAGAGGGGCTCCAGGAATACTTCTCCTGCCAACCAAACTCCCCATAAAAGACCATTACTGAGCGTATCTGGGATGCCTTGCAATATGCTGTTCAGAAGAGATCTCCACTCCGTCATATTCTTACAAATTTATGGACATCCCTGCAGGATTCATGATGTCAGTTCCCTCCAAATTTACTTCAGACATTAGTCGAGTGCATGCCACATCATATTATGGCACTTCAGTGTGTTTGTGGGGACCCTACGCAATATTAGCCAGGTGTACCAGTTTGTTTGGCTTTTCAGTGTATGTTTGCAATGCATTCCAAATGAGGCTTCAGAATTTGTTGCAGCAGTAGCTCATTTTGAACTATATGTCACAAATGCCCAAAACAATTACTCATAAATAAAACTGTGTATACAGAAATAATGCAAACATAAAATTATATAACATTACCTTTATTATTTATCTAGCCACCACTTTGTGGGCGTAGAGGCTCCCGCAGGCGCCGTGCAGCCAAGCCAAAGGATGCAGAGACTGGTACTCCAGCTACCATTGAAGTATACAGTGGTCTTTATGTTAATGAAGCCACTGATATAAGCAAAATGGACAGTTTTGATGATGTGTCAAGAGAAAAGGTATGTTGCATAATAGTTATATTGATTATTATGAAATACACATGCAAAGGTAGGGGAATTGTATTGCTCCACCAGCCTTTCTTTACCAAAATTGATTGCCAGGGTTTAGGATTTTAATTGAAATTATTGTTAAGTTTACTAAAATATGTAACATCTAAATCCAAAATAAATTCACAGATTGTATGATAATGTTCCAAGAACATATTCAAAGTTTTACTTTATGAAATATGCAGCAATGAGGATTGACCTTACATATTCGTTGAATTTGGGTTCTGGGAAAGAAAATTTTGGTTCTGTAATTTTATATTTTTAAATTCCACGCTCCTAGCATACATTAATTAACACGGCTGTTATCAGAAACCAATTCAGACATAAAGCTGCAGAATCAAAAACTACATGCACACCACTCCAAATCCTAGTTATTAAGTTTGTTTTATGTAAGACGAGGCAATATAATTCCCCAGAATTTGCACACATCACATATAAAGTGAATGTACTTATCACTAACAAAGGTTTACAATTAGCTCTAAAATCCCCCTATGATGACAGAAATCATGATCTTTAGTTAAATATATGGATAAAAATATGACAGAAGCAAATTATGTACTTATATTTGGACCAATATTATACCTTACCTCTTTGTTTTAATGATTATGAAGAAATCTCCATTGCAATAGATTAAATGTTTTCATTAATAACATAGACATAATGTGTCTGTGATATTTATTGTTACAGCTATCACAGTATTAATGCATATAGAACAGCATTTGTGATTTTCCATATCTGTTGCAAGTTCTGTAGTTAGTCTTAATGTCAGTCCCACGCTTAGTTCTTAGTGTATAACCTGAAAAGAAATGTACAGTTGACAAAACAAAACTGTTCACACAGAAAATAGATATGTGGGGCAAGTTGACTAAAAGAAGGGACTCATAGTTTTACTAATTTTCTAAACTTTGTGAATCCATCTGGTGGTGATTCTGTTGTGCTAATACTTGGCTGGCATCATATTACACTGGAAAATCCAGGATGGAATAATGAAAGAGTTATGAAAAGGATAGATTGCTATGTGCCATATAGTGGAGATGTTGAGCCGCAGACAGACACTTCAAAAAGACTGCTAAACAAGTGAGCTTTTGTTTTGGCCAAAAGGTCTTCTGAAGCAGACCAAAAAAAAAAACATGCACACACACACACACACACACACACACACACACACACACACACACACACATATATATATATATTCACACAAGCAAAACTCACACACACCAGACCAATGTGTCTAGCTGCTGACACTCAATGGCCAGAGGCAGTTGTCGTGTGTGTGAGTTGCGCTTGCAAGAATGTGTGTGTGTGTGTGTGTGTGTGTGTGTGTGTGTGTGTGTGTGTGTGTTGTCCACTTTAGAAGAAGGCCTTTTGGCCGAAAGGTCACTTGTTTAGCAGTCTTTTTGAAGTGCCTGTCTGCGACTCCACATCTCCACTATATGGAGAGTAGCAGTTGATCCTTTTCATAGTATTATCATATCACATTTTTGTGATAGACAATGCAAGAACAAAACCCAGTCACATAGATTTCATGGGACCATTTAGAACACATTATACCCAAGAAATAGAAACCTGATGGGCAAATAACCCAGACATCATTTTTGATTACGAAGTTATGTAGAACAACCTATTTGAGAGTGGTAACAATGAATGTTATAAATGGCCTCTGGAAAATGGGACTCTTCCCATGTAACAGGCATATACTTAGAGACAGTGACTTTGCAATACACTAGGAGTTTGACATGCAAGATACAAACAATGGAGTAAATGTGAATCGAAATGGTGTCAGGCCAGTTCCTGTCATCAACAAGCCCCATCAAGAGCCATCAGCTCCAGCAAAATCAGCATGTTTTGAATCTTCTAAGTAACTAACATCATCTCCATACAGGCATATGGGGAACATTTGATACAATTTAGAGAGAAGAAAGCTGTAGCGGAATTAAAGGTGACACGTTGAAGTTTTTCCTTGAAAAAGGAAAAGATGAAAAAGGAAAAGATAAAAACATAGGAAACATAATCTTCCAGTCACTCAAAGTCTGGTACAGATTTAATTGAGGGCAATGCTTCAGATCTGCAATCTGAAGGAAAAACTGATTGCACATTCTGCAGTGCTCATTTCTCTGAAGACTAACATAGAGAAATGGGCGCAGTGCATGGAGTGCTGTTCTTTTGCTCCTGAAGAATATTAACTTAAAAAAGAGCTTTTGTATGCCCTGGCTGCACTTCTGTTGCACAACAATTGCAGAAAATGTTGGAGAGGCAGTAAGGAAGACAATATTATTGTTTCAGGTTTTGCCTGCTCTTATATTCACTGATAATGTTTTCTCTGATTGTCTCATATTTGGATTCATTTATATTACCATTCAAATTGGCTTGTTTTTTGCTTCATTCAAATTTACATGCATTAAGTATTAAGAAGCACAAATCCAATAGATAAAACTTAAAATACAATTACTTCACATAGATTTCTAATTAACAGCCATACAGTGGTATCATATGTTGGAATGTAAGTTGGTGTAATGTGATACAGGGAAAGTTTCACATCAGGGGTGAGGCTAGTATGAAGTCAACTCACCAATGGCATCACTTACCTATCCAACAAGACACAGAGATGGTTCGGCTCTGGATTCATGTCTCACACCTGTGAGACTCTCCAATGTATCCAACATTAGGTCCTACAGCTGATCAGGTGTGCATGGCACCAGTGTCAGCCAGTGTAAATTCATGTGATGCTTGAACAGACCAGTCAATCAGGTCAATATCAGTCTGTTGTGAAAACCATAGCTGCAGGATTCATCTTGTGTGAACTGGTGAGTAATGCTGGAACTGGATCACTCCATTAGGATAGCACATCCTTACACTCAGCACCACAGTATGTTTCACGAAGCACACAGACTGATTTGTGGTGAGGTGACCATAAATTTGATGAAGTATCCCTGGCCCCCTGGCCCATCTGATGACACCTACCCCTAGCATGGGAGAAGGATGCTACCATCACACAAATGCCACACCACACCACTGTGGTCTGTATACCATCACAGGACTTTCATTCACTGAGCTAAATATTGCCTCATTTGAAAAGATGATGATGTACCAGTCACAGTCTACATTCAGTTTAGCGAAGACAAGTCTATAAATCATGTGATCATCAGAGAGGGCCTCTTTAGTAGTAGCCCTATGGGCTGTAAGACCATATCTCATAAGCAGTTGTGAACTGTTTATGAGCATCCAGGGAAACGGGTCTCATTCTTGAATTGCACAGCACTTGAAAATGGATGTTCCATCCAGCTGTCAATAAACACATTGTGTTGCTGAGGCATCAACATCTTTCCTAAGCTTGACCCTAAAAGGGGCTGCCACTTTATCCACTTCTACGCACAGAAGGTTGAACACCACAACTGGCTGCCACTTCATCCACACTGAAACCATCATAATGGATGAGTGCCAGTATCCTACCTCTTGTGGCCTGTGTATGGTGAGACATCCTGGCAGTAAATGACTGTTTGTAATATACCTGTCTGTGGTCCAGTGTGTTATCCATTCGGAATAACTTGGCTATACCATATTATGCTTGCAATACATCAATGAACAATACAATGTAAAAATAATATAGCCTGGAGGGGATACTGAATCTTACTAACTTCACTGGAATTCCAAAACTTTAAATGCTGCCTGCTGGCTGTCAAGTACCAGTACAGATTTTCTCCTATTTGTTAATTTGAGGCAGAAGCATATCAGTGTTTCAAACAGATAAAAGTAAGTGTTAAAATTGTATACACAACTGAAGATACCCAACCTTATCAAAACATGCAAACAGTTTTGTTTTGTTGATTGTACAGCTGCAGTCTTCCCATGTATAAGAATTACATGTGTGGATGTATTAAAGCTATTAGAAGAGCCCACATTCTTCCATGATTTAAAACAGAGGTCACTCTTTAACTTAAATTAGTTGAATCCACAGATAGCACAATTGGTTCTCCAATGCCCCATCCCAGTCCCTCAGTAACTTCATTTCCTAACATGCAGCCAGTGTAAGTATTCTAAATATTCAAATGATATTACTAAATATAAAAAATGTGTTTATCCCTTAACACACTATTAACCTACTATTTTGTGATTCCTCTCTGTTGCTGTTACATAACTATGTTTATACAAAGCAATTAATTAAATAGTTTTCTCATAATCATTATGTTATTGATTTCATTTATTACTTTTATTAGTGTGTGTTGTTCTTTAGTCATTACATCAAAAATGTCTATTTAAAGAATATTATAAATCATGTGATTAATAAAATATGAAAGCCCTCCATAGATTCCACAGAATACAGTATTGCTTGCTTTAATGAAAGTGGAAGTATTGAGATTTTATTTTGTATTTTTTCAGCAGGAAGAAGACCCAAACAGCATATGTATTTCTCAAAAGCATTTTGCCATTGGAATAGCAGTTGCAGGCCTTATTTTGATGCTTGCAGTAATTGCTGCTATCCTTATATTGCTTGCACGGCGGCGTCACAGGAAAGATGTTTCTGCCACAGGAAGTTCCATATATAGTGGCCCTTACACTAATACTGCATATAGCCACAGCAGTTGAGCTGTAAAATAGGGACTTTCATCAAAATATATATTTTATATGTCTTGGTGATAACAGTGAGTGCTGATGAAAACCGAGACTGCTAATGCCAAGACATATTTATCACTGCAGGAGATTGGAATTTTACTATAAATTCTTGTTATTGCCACAGCTATCAACATCATGTGCATGTTGAATCACGATAGATGTAGTCACTTTTAGAGTGTGATGGACAAACTGTGCTTTCTTCTAGGATGACAGTGATGGTGTGTGTGTGTGTGTGTGTGTGTGTGTGTGTGTGTGTGTGTGTGTGTGTGTGTGTGTGTGTGTGCGCGTGTAAGAGAGAGATTTTTTAGATAATTTCCTTTAACAAATGTTACTTGTTTCTGCTTTTATAGTTATTGGTAGCTGGAAATTCACACTGAAAACAGTATGGACGTCAAAATTCTTCTAATATTATCATATTTTCTCTTCCTATGGCTAGTAACAAAAATTTGTAGTAAAAGAGCTATAACACTGGAGGGAAAGTGTACTGTTGGCAAACTTACTCTCATAAAGTTCTCTGGATCATGTGAACAGGGACATTGGCAAATCCTGTGTCAAATGTTTGCAGGCAGATATCCCACAATCTTCTGGCACTGATACTGTAAATGTGATTCCATTATCAGAATTTTTGTATCAAGCTATAATATCTGTTGTTGTTGTTCACAAATCCATTTATTAAAAGCTGTTTTTTATGATTATCCATTGTCGACTAACACTTTTCTGTAGTGTTATGGAACTATGCACCTATTTAAGCACAGCACAAAAACATGAATAGGTCACAATCACATTGTTTCATCTTAAATTTGATTCATAACATAAAAGTGAGACTTGTTGCATTTATTTAAGATTACTGTGAAAGTAACAATCAAAGAACAATATTTTGGCTCATTGTTTGTTGCGTCCCACTCCATCCCCCATTTCAAGTGACAAAGGTCTGAAGACAGAAATAGACCTATGTTTTGTAACAGAAGTAGGTCAAAAGAAATTATTGATATAAATATTTACCTTGATTTAAAATCAATTTCTGTGCATAAGTCATTTTTGTGCATAGAGGACAAAGGTTACTATTCAAAATTAGAGTCATATTATTTATTTATACAGGAATCTCCCACAGTCTGAACGTAGACAAGTTGAAATCTTTCTTGTCATGTCATACATCTAACATCTACATTGCAGTTCACTGAACACAATCTCAGATATTATTGTGCAGCACAGTGTCATAAACTCTATTTTTAATTTAAAAATGAGACTTGGAGAATAACATCAAGAAATGTTACAAAACATTAAAATAATGATGTGACATAATGTGTGTGTGTGTGTGTGTGTGTGTGTGTGCGTGCGTGCGTGCGTGTGTACACGCGCATGCGCACACTTTAAACAAAAGAAAGAGAGAGAAATGTGTTTTGATAGAAGCATTTTTCTGATTGTGTACAGGATTTTACAGTTAGCTTGGAGATACAGACATGCAGAGGGTTAGCAAAGCCAATATAAAAATGGTAATTGTTTTCATATGATTATCATAAATAACAGGGCACAATAAATCTGCAAGTAATGACATAATCTTAAAGAGATTGGCAAACCTTATTTAGTTATACATTCATATCTAAGAAAGAATGTAATGAAACTGCTGTAACATTCGTTAAAAATAAGAATTTTGCAGATGACACTATTGTTATGCAACACAATACTAGATATTCCATTTACCTTCCCTAGATTTTTGTGCAGATTCTTTTCCTGAGATACAATGAACAATCAAAATCAACATCCCCCCCCCCACTTTATTACTTTTTAAATAGTGTATGTGCTTTGCTACACCACTGTGTTTAAATGGAACTGCCTGGTAAATTGACACAGTAATTGTCTTTATGGTGAAGGGATTAGCAGTTAAATGCTACTGTCAAGTGAAAGTTGGGTGCATTTATACTTTTGTAAATGAACCAATTTCGGTTTATTTTCATGATATGGCATTGGTTCACAGTTTCATTGTGAGCTAAAGAATCCGAATGACTTGATAAAATAGCAGACTAATGCTGTCATAATGTTGTGCAAGTCCATTACTTTATACAGTGTGGACTAAAAGGCATATTTTCACTGCCAGTATTTAAACATATGACTGCCATTTGTATTTTAGTTATACTAATTCTAAAATGAAATTCTGGACCTCTGCCACTCTAAATTGAAAACTTCTGTACATAGATACTATGCATATAATACATTTACTCATTGAAGTAATAGTTCTCATTACTAGAATGTGAGAAATGACAGAAAAGCTCGACAGAGCTCATGAACAAATTGTAGTGGTAAGATCTATAAGAGAATAACTAAGAGTATCCTAGTATCACAAAAACATGTCTGAATCAAAACTAAATTTTGCTGGATATTTTTCTGGTGTTCTGTGATTCTTGTCTTAGCCTAAGAGTAACAGATACTCAAGGCTATTTAATCTGCTTAATTTTATTTGCAGTGTTTTGAAACAAATACTGAATAACACTGATGTAATGACATGTACACTATTGTGAAATGTATTACTAAAATAATTAATGATTTTGCTGTTTAAGTGTACATCCAGACTAATGATGCAAAATACATCATAGTAAATACTTGTTTGTCTTTCATATTTTTCACCAAATTCTTATATTCTCTTCCCCTCCTCCCCCTTCCTCTCCATCCACACATTTTACAAACATTACTCTTACTTTCTGCCTTTAAGTTTTCATATTTTTATCTTATGTCAGTGTCATTTATTGTTTGTCCTATGCCTCCAGTAGGATCCCTTTGATTAAACTTTCTGTTAAAAAACATGATTTGAGAGAAATACAGATTTCAGCCAAAATTGAGCATTTAATTAAATTCAATGGCAACAAGTTAAGATTTGTGCCAGACCGGAACTCAAACCCAGATTTCCAGCTATGTGCGAGTTGCCACCTTAAACTGCTTTAACTATCTGGATATGCTTCCCTCCAACACAAATTCTCAAGTTGTCGCACACTACATATGGAGCATCCACCACCCATCATCCTCATTGCTCACAGCTTTACCTGACTACCACAAGAGTTCAGGCATAGTATGTATTCACACTAAAGTTATCATTACCATCAAGGTGCATATATATTATTATGTGTGTCATGTCTGTTCTGTCAGACACACATATAATAAGGTTAAAACAACTCTCTTTGTTCCTATACTTCCATCTCGAACAGCAATAGCAATACTTCATCAGGTGTGAGAGACAGTCTGGGAATTGTTTATGAAGCAAGTGATTTCTAATGTAAGGTGGGTGCATATATTTTTGTCACACATGCCTTAAATGAATAACGAAGTACTATGAAACAGAATATACAATACAATGCAAATAGCATATAAAAGTAAGATCATCAATAACAAAATTAACTTGCAAACACATGAAATAAATAATAATAATAATAATAATAATAATAAATGGTTTATTTGTCCATAATAACTTTTACAGTCATGGACATAGTCTTTTTATTCATGTATGAAGATTAATAAGAGTTTAGAAATAAAGATAAATTATACAGAACAAAATTAAAAATCCTTGATCGAGTATAAACATTTATCAATTAACAGTTGCTTTAATTTTGTCTTAAATATGTTTCCATTTAACAGTTTTATGTTATTTGACAGTCATTTTTATAAAAGACTTTGAGCAGAAAATGGACTATGATTTGTTGTTCCTTTACTACTAAATTTTATGTGGTATTTTTCTCTTTTTCTTGTATTATAATTACAGATTTTACTATTGATTATACTATGCTCCATAACTTCTTTTACAAACAGTATAGTCCCGAGAACATACAATGAATACACTGTTAGTAAGTTATACTTAACAAAGGATTCTCTACAGGACTGATGTATGCTAATATTAGCTATTATTCACATCTACATCTACATGATTACTCTGCTATTCACAATAAAGTGCCTGGTAGAGGGTTCCATCAACCACCTTCATTCTGTCTCTCTACCATTCCACTCTCAAACAGCGAGTGGGAAAAATGAGCACTTAAATTTTTCTATGCGAGCCCTGATTTCTCTTATTTTATCTTGATGATTATTTCTCCCTATGTAGGTGGGTGCCAACAGAATGCTTTTGCAATTGGAGGAGAAAACTGGCGATTCAAATTTCATGAGAAGATCCCATTGCAAAGAAAAATACCTTTGGTTTAATGATTGCCACTCCAATTCATGTATCATGTCTGTGGCGCTATCTCCCCTATTTCACAATAATACAAAATGAGCTGCCCTTCTTCGAACTTTTTCAGTGTCATCCATCAGTCCCACCTGATGCAGATCCCACACCACTCAGCAATACTCCAGGATAGGGCAGACAAGCGTGTTGTAAGCTGTCTCTCTAGTAGAACGGTTGCACCTTCTAAGTGTTCTGCCAATGAATTGCAGTCTTTGTTTTGGTCTACTCACATCATTATCTATGTGATCGTTCCAATTTAGGTTATTTGTAATTGCAATCCTTAAGTATTTAGTCGAATTTACAGTCTTCAGATTTGTGTGACTTATCACACAATCAAAATTTAGTGGGTTTCTTTTAGTACTCTTGTGAATAAATTCACACTCTTCTTTATTCAGGGTCAATTGCCACTTTTTGCACTATATAGATATCTTATCTAAATCATTTTTCAATTTGTTTTGGTCATCTGATGACTTTACATGATGGTAAATGACAGCATCATCTGCAAACAATTTAAGAGCGCTACTCAAATTGTCTCCTATGTCATTAATATAGATCAGGAACAATAGGGGGCCTATAACACTTCCTTGGGGAACGCCAGATATTACTTCTGGTTTACTCGATGACTTTTCATCTATTACCACAAACTGTGACCTTTCTGACAGAAAATCGTGAATTTAGTCACACAACTGAGGCACGCAGTTTGGTTAGAAGACGCTTGTGAGGAACAGTGTCGAAAGCCTTCTGAAAATCTAAAAGTATGGAATCAATTTGACATCCCCTGTCGATAGCACTAATTACTTCATGAGTACAAAGAGCCAGTTGTGTTTCACAAGAACGATATTTTCTGAATCCGTGCTGACTGTGTGTCAATAAATCATTTTCTTTTACGTAATTCATAATGTTTGAACACAGTATATGTTCCAAAACCCTACTGCAAATCGACATTAGTGATATGGGTCTGTAATTCAGTGGATTACTCCTAGTTCCTTTTTTGGGTATTGGTGTAACTTGAGCAATTTTCCAGTCTTTAGGTACAGATCTTTCTGTGAGTGACCACTTGTATATAATTGCTAAATATGGAGCTATTGTATCAGCGTACTATGAAAGGAACCTGACTAGTATCCAGTCTGGACTGAAGGCCTTGCCTTTATTAAGGGATTTAAGCTGCTTTGCTACACCGAGGATATCTACTTCTCTGTTTCTCATCTTGGCAGTTGTTCTCATCTTGGCAGTTGTTCTCGATTGGAATTCAGGAATATGTACTTCGTCGTCTTTGGTGAAGGAATTTTGGAAAATCATGTTTAATAACTCTGCTTATCCTGATTGCTTAGGCTGTGAAAGCCCTTAGCAGGTAGGCGATACAGCAGATTTTTGTACACATGTAGCTGATGTGCTCCTTTTATGTAAGATGTTCATCTACTATAATACCCAGGAATTTATGTTTATCAATTGTTTCAGCTGATAATTCTGGCTCAATATCCACTTGTCTTGATTCATAATTTAGGAGAAACCCCATCAAAATTGCCTTGTCCTTATTAAGTGCCAATTTGCTTTTGGCTAGATATTCTGTGATGAGGCTAATGTTCTCTGTATCATTTTGCTCTGCTAATTTGTAGAGTCTCAGCTTATTGAGGAGGTACTGTCAGCATAATTTACTAGGTTTTAATTTTGTGGAATTATTATATCATTGGTGCATACAGTAAACAAAAAAGGCCTGACAATGCTTCCCTGAGGGATTCCACAGTTAAGACTTTTATAAGACGATTTTACTGTTTGTATATATCCCCCAGTTGTATGATACAGCTTAACACATTGTCTCCTGTGTGCAAGGTAGGATCTTAAAAAATCTAATGCCACTCTTCTGATTTCATAAGTTCCTAATTTATACAGAAGAACAGAATGATTTAGAGTGTCAAAAGCCTTGGATAGATCTAAAAAAGTGCCAGTAACTTTGTTACCATCATCAAGTTTATTCAGTACCATTTGACAAAATGTAAACACAGCTGTTATTGTAGACCTGCCCTTCCTGAAATCATGCTGAGAGCTTTTTAATAGGTTGTACTTATAGAAAAATGATTCACATTAATCCAGAAGTAACTTTTGCAACAACTTACTAAGTTTCCAGAATGAGATTTTCACTCTGCAGCGGAGTGTGTGCTGATATGAA